>NC_081411.1:417364070-417664070 GCF_030272615.1 Cryptomeria japonica | reverse complement strand
CCTTTCCCTTTCTTGGTTTTGATGAATTTACCTTCGAAGCACTTGACCTCAGACTCTAAAATATCTAAATCCACCACTATCCTCTTCCTCTTTCCCTTGTTCCTCCCCTTTTTACTTAGCTCCTCTAACTCACCTTCAGTCTCCGAGTCGAAGTTAAAACCACTAACCTCACTCTCCATGTCCTCATCCCTTGCATTTTTACCTTTAATAGGTTTTCCAATGCATTTTCCTTTCAGCACTTTATACACAAGAGCCATAAGACCCCGATGAAGAGCATGGTCACCCTTGGGATCTTTCTGTATCTCATTGATAGTATGGTCCATGGAACATGCAAGATAATATGGCAGGCTTACCTTTTCCCCATGGCGAAAATGGTTGAGCAATACAAAGTGGTGCCCATAAGCTCTCGTAAACCTACCATCCAACGTTAAATAGGTAATTGTAGAAAACAAAATGAACCTCCATGGCCTGCATATACGTTTTGGGGAGTGATAGGAGTTGTCAACCTTCACCATTTTCTTCTTCTCACCTTCCATGACAGGAAATTTGTCCGCTACCTTATCAGAGATGCTATGATCTCTATAGAATTTCATGCCCTCGGTCATCATCCCTGTGGCTTCAACAATAATCTCCTCATCCATAGTCATCATCTGGGTCCCCACCAAAACTTTGCCATTCTTCCAATTCTCAATAAAGTGTTTAGTGATTGTTGGATCTTTCCCACTAAGTCTCTCCATGAACACACTTAGACCCCACTCTTGTAGAATTTCCCAAACCTCTCTGTTCTTCCTCCATTTTGAAGAAGAGGTAGGTTTGAACCTTTTTTTGTTCCCTCCCATTTTTCCTTTGCAATCATTGAATTTCCTTCTCTCAACTCTGATTCTTCTTCTCTGGTTTTTATACTTGCCCTGGAAAATAGCCCTGAATCCATGCCAAGCAATTATGAAAAGACACTTAAATAAATGCTCATCACTGCCATTGTAAACCTGCATCAAAATAAGTGGAAGAAGCATTTAGAAATTATGGTTGATGGTGCCATGTTTCCTCGTCTAGATACGGTCCAGATCAAACAAGGATTTCGCTTCACATGCAAGTTCTCTCTCACCATCAATAGTAATGATTTCCTTCGTTTGACAAGCCAGGTTAGTGGCCCAGTCAGCACACAAATTTTCTTCCCTATACACGTGTGTGAAAACACACATTTCAAATGTATCACTTATTTTCTTCATTGCTTTAATAGCGTTGTTTATTGACCAAGATGGTGGGAACTCCTTGTTTAAACAATTTATTATATTCAATGAATCTCCTTCACACCAGACTCTGGTGCAGTTGGCTTCCTTTGCTAGGACCATCCCATGATAAGATTCCATAGCCTCAACAACATGATTAGTCTGATTTCCTATAGGTATGCAATTAATAATTTGGCTTTTTCCTTGTTCGTCCCTTAGGACCACACCATATCCCACAATACTAGGATTACCCTTTGAAGCTCCATCAAAGTTAATTTTCATCCAACCATTGGGAGGGCATTCCCATTTCACACCCTCTCTAGGATTAGTCTAAAAGTGATCACGTCCTTTTAATCTCCACTTATTTAAGATTATTTGATCATCCTTGTCTTGAGGATTAGCAATACCACCTATGATATTAATATTTTCCAATATGTTTCTTTTTATTTTCTCAAACACAATTTGAGCCTTAGACACCTTCTCTCTGAACACTCTTTCATTTCTCTCTTTCCATATACCCCAGCACATATGGGGTAAAGCCAATTTCCACAACAAAATAGTAGACTTATTCCTTGATGGGTGTTGCCAAGAATTAAAAACCTCTTGAACTGATTCCAGGAAACTCCAGCTAATATTGAAGTGATTCAAACATCTTCCCCAGACATTAGCAGAGAAGGGACAATGAAAGAGAAGGTGGTTGATGGTCTCCTCATTCTGCATACAGAGAAAACAAACACTAGACATACACATACCTCTTTTTCTGAGGTTATCAATAGTTAGAATTTTATCTTGAAGGGTTGTCCAGAAGAAAATATTAATTTTAGGGGTTAGGCCTTTCACCGAAGCCTTAGCCCAACAAGGACTCTCCATTTTAGAAAAATGTTGATAATAAAGAGAGGCCATAGTAAATTTACCATTTCTTGTGAGTTTCCAGATTAATTGATCTTCATCTTCCATCACCACCATGGAGTTCATTATTTTGTTCAAAATTCCCAAGGAAGGATCAACTTCAGATAAATCCTTCCACTATTCATCTTTCTAGTAGACACCCACCATAGAGAAATATTTTTCCTTGCACTGGTTCTGAAATCTACTCCAATCAGGACTTTCACTCAAAGGAGACTCTTGTTCTAGACACATTTTTTCAGATATTGGATCCAATTGGGATATCTTCCGCATTGAGCAAGCTTAGAAGTGTAGGATATTGCCTTTTATACTTGTTGTCCCATATCAATTTCCATTCTCCCTGGTTAGTATACCCTCTCCAAATCTGCTTGGCCATAAGAAATTCATTCATGTCTCTTATTCTTCTTAGACCCAGACCTCCCTTTCTTATTGGCTTACAAATCTTGTCCCACGCAATCAGATTCATTCTCTTCTCCTCGAACCCTGTCCACAAAAAAGTTCTTTGAATTTTTTCAATAGCCTCTGCAAACTTGGTAGGAATTCTAAAAAGGCTGATGGCATAAAGAGGAATACTTTGAAGAGTTGATTTCAACAGTTGAACCTTACCAGCTTGGCTAAGAAGAGAACCCATCCAGCCTGCTAACTTCTTATGGAATTTGTCCACCAAAGCTCCCCAGAAAGTATCAAGAGGATCTTGGCATAAGGGGAGCCCCAAATAGGAAGTAGGAAGACTCCCCACTTGACACCCCAAAATATTGCTTATTTTTATCTTTCTTCTCTCAGGAGTATTGATGAAGTAAACAAAACTTTTAGACCAATTAAAAAGTTGCCCAGTAGCTGACCCGTAACTATCTAATGTTTTCTTTAAACTCCTTGAATCCTGCACTGAAGCCTTCCCCGTAATTATAGAATCATCCACAAACTATTGATGGGAACAAACTTGATCTGCTGAAGATGGTTTCAATCCACAAAACTCCCCCTTCTCAACCAGCTTTCCAATGCATCTCCCCAGACATTCCGCCATGCTAATAAAAATAACCGGAGATAGAGGATCTCCCTGTCTGAGTCCCCTTGAGGACTTGAAAAAAGGGGAAGGGGACCCATTAATTAAGACAGAAAAAGAAGTCGAAGAGACTAATTGCCTAATAAGACTAATACTTCTAGAACAAAAACCAAAAGCTGAAAGAACTTTCATTTTTAAATCCCAATCCACTCTATCGTAGGCTTTGGATAAGTCAAGCTTCAGAAGAAAGCCTTCTTTTTTAGCACTAGACAAAGAATGAATGTTTTCATGGACCAAAATTATCGAATCCAAGATTTGTCTTCCAGGGAAAAAACCACTTTGCTGAGGAGAAATGATAGAAGGAAGCAACTTCGGGATTCTAGAGGTCAGAACCTTAGAGATGATCTTGTATAGAGAGTTGCAAAGGCTTATAGGTCTGAATAGATACATAGAATTGGCTCCCATATTTTTGGGGATAAGAGAAATAAAAGTGCCATTTATCTCTTTCAAAATTCTTCTAGCACCAAAAAACTCTTTCACAGCTCTGGAAACATCAGCTCCAACAATATGCCAATACATTTGAAAAAAGAACATGGGAAAACCATCCGGGCCCGACGCCTTGTTACCTTCAAAGGAGTTGACAACTTTCAGAATCTCATCATTGGGAGGGACAGTAGTCAGGTAAGAGTTCTGATCTACCTCCAGGATAGTTGGAATATAGTCCATAAGGTTCTTTTGAGATTGCAGATCCAAATTCTGATCCTTAGCAAGGAGGTTGGAGAAAAACTCTATAGCAACCTTTCTCATAGATTCTTCTGATAGGATTAACCTAGCCTACTCAACACTTCACTAAGTTGATGTTGCTCAATTCCACCAACTCACCAGGCCTAGTTGCTTTCTAGTCCTCCAAGAACCTCTCACTCTCTTCTAGGGCTTGATTCTTGTCCTTACTAGGGTGTTTTCTTTAGGTGTTCTGGTTAGGAACCCTATCAATTCACTGTACTTCTTAGGTGTTCAATTGTAGCCTCTTAGCCTCAACTTGTCATAATGACCCCCAATTGATATGAGATGTTGCAGAGGTGTAATGAGGTCTTATAACATGTTTTTAGTGCATATGGAGTCCATTGGTGGGTTGCAACCTTTAGATTTCCAACCAGTTTCACAATCTTGCTCGGAAAAGGGCTACAAGGAATTAGGCCTAATTAGGCCTCCAAGACCGGTTTTCTAGGGCTGGAGGAAAAAGACTCAAAGAAAACCCAAACAAGTTTAACTTTTCTTCAATGACACACCCATGCCTAATAGATTTTTGTGGTTTTAGGTCGTGGTTTGACCGTACAAGATATGAACCCCAAAATGAGGGTTTGTAGGGTTTTAAAGGCCTTTAACCGGCAGTGAGTAGGCAAACTGGGGTTTTGCTATTAAAAGGATTTTTCAAGACTCCTCCTTGTACATACAAGTCTGACCCAACCCCATGGACTCCTCCAAATTCAGAAATGGTGATCTTGCATACACCCATCCACTCTTCACCACTTTTTCACCTCTTCTTCTCTAGTCGGGTTGCTCCTGGACTCGCCTAGAATGAGGTGACAGTCATATACAAACACTTCTCCAGCACTTGAACCTCCATATTTACAATGTACATGAGGTTTCCAACCATACCCCAACTAGCCATGACGGCAGCACATGTGGGACTCATGGGGCAACCATATTTACAAGGAAATTGCTATTTACAAGCCAAAACTAGCTACTTGTTAATCAAATCACTTAAACAGTAGTAAATTCTAAATAAAAATATTTAAAATGAAAATCCTACCCTGAAACACACTACTAAACCTCAATCCATCATTGGATTCATGGATTCAATCCATTAAACCTTCAAAGAATGCAAAAATTGACAAAAACAATGAAAAGTGCAGTCCAAAATCTTGTATTTTGATTATTGCTTTCAAAATATAAGTACACCAACCTTGATAACCATGAAAGAGGGGGTTTATATAGATTTCCCATATGTGGAGACCTTCCATGGCATTGGGAAATCCCTAAATCCACCGCTAACCAATTTCAAGACAAAAATTGTCATGACAACTTTTTGCAACTTTATGATTTTTGCACTTTTGATCTCTCCCACCTAAGAGACCTATATCCAGTCATCACATATGACATTTAAAACATTTCTAAGGCATATTTAACCCTCTCTAATTATTTTTCCAACTTTTAGCACTTTTGACCAACAAAAAGGCCAAACACCTACTCAAACTCACTATTTACACAAAAATGCAAACTTAGGTAAAATGAACTCCACCTAGACCTACATTGACAAAATACTTAGTCTTGGACCCTTGTGGAGCCCTTATTCACTACTGAATTGGCTAGGGTTAGTACAAGCCAAAATTTGTAAAAACGAGAAAACTAGGACCTAGGTGCTTCTGCACCATTCTCCCTAACAAAAAGAGATCATGTCACCTCTTGAGGAATCAGTGTTGGATCAATTCAAAGCTTCTAGAACTTTGACTCCATCACCCATGTAGCCTCAGCATCATCCATTCCCTTCCATTTAATGAGGTGCTCCCAATAGGCTTGATGCCTAGTCTTCTTGGCAATTCTTGAACTTAATACCTTCTCGGCCTTAGGATTAGGCTTGGCTGGTAACTGAAGGTTATGCACATCATCTGAAACCTCTATGGGACTGCATTCTACACCTTGGACTGGCCCCTTCTATGCAACCAAGTCTTCTATGTTTAAAACCGATGACAAGCCTATGTCACTAGAAAGATCCACTTTGTATGCATTTTCACCATAATTAGCTAGAATGGAAAATGGACCTATCCTCCTCATCTACAACTTGTTTGTCACTCCTTGTTGTAGCCTTTCTTTGTTCAAGTGCACAATAATGAGATCCTCCACTTGAAATTGTAGATTTCTCCTCTTTTCATCAACTTTTTGTTTGATTTTGCTTGTGTTCTCCTTCAAAGCT
This sequence comes from Cryptomeria japonica, assembly GCF_030272615.1. Taxonomy (NCBI): domain Eukaryota; kingdom Viridiplantae; phylum Streptophyta; class Pinopsida; order Cupressales; family Cupressaceae; genus Cryptomeria; species Cryptomeria japonica. The sequence continues at coordinate 417,657,958 of NC_081411.1, read as the reverse complement.
TGCCTAACTGATTCATGGACCTCCTTCATGGACTAAGAAAAGTCCTATGCATATCCACTTCTGATTGCTGCACTTCCTAAATCCCTTAACTGAAAAATACCTCTTGGGTGCACACCATAGACTACTTCAAAAGGACTTTTACCGGTAGTCATATTTATGGTGTCATTGTATGCATATTCAAATTGAGAAAGTACTTGATCCCATGTCTACCCCTACTCCTTGGTAAGGCATCTCAACAAGTTTCCCAAACTTCTATTCACCACCTCGGTCTGCCCATCTATTTGAGGGTGGTAGGCTAATCCAAAAGAGAGGTTTGTGCCAAGCTTTTACCATAATGTTTTCCAAAAATGACTCATAAATTTGAAGTCCCTATCTGAAACTATACTCAATGGTAAACCATGTTTCCTTACTATTTCCTTAAAAAACAACTGAGGTATGTGGCATGCATCATGAGTGGTCTTACAAAGCACAAGGTGAGCCATTTTTCTAAATCTATCCACAATGACATAAATACTATCATATCCTTGCTTTTTCTTTGGCAAACCTACCACAAAGTCCATGCTAATGCATTCCCAAGGTCTACTTGGTATGGAAAGTGGTTGATACAAACCGGCATTTGTTGAAGTACCCTTGGCTTTTTGACAAAATATGCAAGTCTCCACATGCCTCTTCACATCTTGATTCATCCTTGGCCAATAATAGAACCTCTGAACCAACTCTTGAGTCTTATTGACTCCAAAATGACCACTAAGGCTACCATTGTATTTCTCTTGTATGAGATTTTCCCTCATTGAGCCTTTAGGCACACAAAGTTGTCCACCCTTGAACAATAGCCCATTTTGTAAAGTGAAATCTGATTATTCACTATGGAAATGATTTTGATACTCCTTTCATACTTGGTAGGCACTTGAGAAGTCTTCATCCTCTGCATACAAGTCTTTAAAATTGTCCACACCTATCCTTCTCAACTGAATTTCTTGGACTGTCAAGAGTCTCCTACTTAGTGCATCAGCTACCCGGTTTAGTTGCCCTTTCTTGTTCTTAATGGTGAATGTATAGGCTTGCATATACTCCACCCATTTCATGTGTTTGTGACTGAGTTTGTCCTGGGAATTCAGAAAACTCAATGCTTGGTTATCCGTGTACACCACAAATTCTTTGGGTAGGAGATAGTGTCTCCATTTTCTCAATGCTTGCACCAAAGCATAAAACTCAAGATCATAAGAGGAGTATTTCCTCTTGGCATCACTTAGCTTCTCACTATGGAAGGCTACTGGTCTTCCCTCTTGGCTTAGGACAACACTTACTGCAACATTGCTTGCATCGCATTCTACAATAAAAAGTTTCTCAAAACTAGGCAACACTAGTACTGGTTGGGTAGCTATCTTCTCCTTCAAGGTTTCAAAACCTTTGTTTGCTGCTTCACCCCACAGAAACTTGGCCTTCATACCACCTCTAATGGTGTCTAACATTGGGGCACATATAGCACTGAATTTCCTAATAAACTTCCGGTAGTACTTGGCTAATCCATGGAAGCTTCTCACCTCTGTTGTTGATCTAGGAGTAGGCCAATGCACAATGGCTTCAACTTTGCTGGGGTCCATCTTGAGGTTTCCTTGAGACAACACAAACTCAAGATAAACCAACTCCTACTTGACAAACTCAAACTTATCCAAATTCATGGTTAGCTTTTCATCATACAATCTTTGTAATACATCTTGCAAATGACTAATATGTGTTGCTCTATCCTTACTGAAAATGAGAATATCATCAAGATATACTACCACAAATTTACATATGAAGTCCTTCATCACCTTATTCATGAGTCTCATGAAGGTTCTTGGAGCATTGGATAAGCCAAATGGCATTACAAGCCACTCATAAAGACCTCAATAGTCTTAAATGCAGTCTTCCATTCATCACCCTCCTTAATTCTAATTTGATGATAGCCACTCTTAAGGTCAATCTTGGTAAAGTACTTGGCTTCCCCTAAACAATCCATTAGGTCTTCTATTCTAGGAATAGGGAACCTATATTTGATGGTGATCCTATTTATGGCTCTAGAATCAGTACACAATCTCCAAGTACCACCTTTTTTGGTGCCAACATGGTAGGGACAGCACAAGGGCTAATACTCTTCCTAATTAGGCCTTGGTCTAAGAGTTCTTGGATTTGCTTGACAATTTCAATGTTTTGTTGAGGAGTCATTTTATAGGCTGCCTTATTAGGCAAGGATGCTCCAGGAATGAAGTCTATTTGATGGCTTATGGTTCTTTAGGAGATAAGGTGGTTGGTTGTCCTTCACTTACTATACCTTTGAATTTCTTCAACAATTCTTGCACCTCTAATGGTAGATCTTGCTGCTCTTTCTTGTCTTCTTCTTTGGGCTTCATCACAAGTGCAAACCCTATACCTTCACCTTCCTCAAGTGTCTTTAAGAACTACTTTTCACTCACTAAAAGAACATTAGGACCTGCTGCCCTTTTTTCACCTTCCTTAAGGATAGACTGAATCTTGAATGTGACTCCATCCTTCTTGAATGAATATGCATTCTTGGCTCCATCATGGATAGCTTGTCTATCAGATTTCCATGGTCTTCCTAATAGAAGATGGCGTGCATCCATGGGTAGGACATCACATAACACCTTGTCCTTATACCTTCCAATGGTAAAATCCACCCATGCTTGCTCATTAACAAGAACATGTTGTCCTTTGTTCAACCAGGTGACTCTATAAGGGTTGTTGTGAGGTATCCTTTTCAAATTGAGCTTGCTCACTACCTCTTTTGACACAATATTGTCTGTAGACCCTGAATCAGTTATCACTTTGCACACTTTATCCAAAATCTTGCATTTGATCCTAAATAAGGACCTTCTTTGGCTAGGCTCTTCTCTGACCTGTTCTTTGATCAAAGTTCTCCTTATCATCAAGTTGTCACCTACTTTTGACTCTAAGGAAACTTCTGAAGTCTTTCTTCTTGAAGACTCTTCTTGAAGATATCTCACTCTTCTTTCACCACCATGTGATGATAATCCCTTCTCTGGACACCTATATGCTGGATGACCAAGCTGGTTACAATGGTAACACTTCATTGTTGCAAAGTATGAGGAACCTTTGCCTTGGCTATTAGATCTTCCTCTGGAACCACTATTTGATCCCCTTCCTTTTTTGAATCCTCTTCTACTGCTGCCACTATCTTGCTACTCAGTGAGTTTAGACTCTCCTTGTGTTCTTTGTTCAAAACTCTTCCACCAAAGCCTCCTCTATGGCCTCTATTGTCTTTTACTTTACCTCTGCCCCTATTGTTGCTTGATTCATGTCTTCTTTTCAGTTTTTCCTCCACCTTAAGGGCAAGTTGAAAAGTTTGATGGACTATTTTTGGGCTCATAAAATTGATTTCTTCTTGGATGTTCCACCGTAGGCCATTTAGGTACCTAGCAACCTTGAGACTCTCCTCTTCTACCACATGAGATCTAAGGCTAAGTTTGTGAAACTCTTCTGTGTAGCTACTGACATCAAGATCTTTCAGCCTTAAGTTTTGCCTCTTCCTATGAATTTGCGCTTCATATTCATAAGGGAGATAGACTTCTTTGATTTTAACAAACATCCCTTTCCAAGAAGAGATGGGTGTTTTGCCCATTTTCTTCCTCTCATCTTGTACAAACTGCCACCATGTGAGAGCAGCTCCTCTCATCCTGGACTTGGCTACCCTAACTCTCTAGGCTTCAGTTATGCATTCACACTCAAAGTGGTTCTCCATACCTTCTATCCATTCTAGGACCACTTATGCCTCCATCTTGCCAGTGAACAATGGCAACCCTTCCAGTGACTTGCCACTCAAGGCCTTCAATGCCTTCAAGAAAGGTTCTTGCTCTAAGATAGGATCAGGTTTAGGTATCTTGTCTATCTCTGCCAGTTCTTTACCCTTCCCTTCTGCTCCTTCCACCTTTATCAACACTTCATCCACCTTGGTTTCAATTGCACCAAGCTTACTCTTCAACGCAATCAATTTCTCTTTCAGAAGTATTCTCTTCCTCCTGATCATCCACTTTCCTGTCCAACTTTGCATTGGTCACCATGTTGTCTCCAACTGAATCTCCTGACAACAAGGACATCAACCTTACCAGCCCAAATCTTGTAGGCTCTGATACCAATTTGATAGGATTAACCTAGCCTGCTCAACACTTCACTATGTTGATGTTGCTCAATTCCACCAACTCACCAGGCCTAGTTGCTTTCTAGGCCTCCAAGTCCCTCTCACTCTCTTCTAGGGCTTGATTCTTGTCCTTACTAGGGTGTTTCCTTTAGGTGTTTTGGTTAGGAATCCTATCAATTCATTGTGCTCCTTAGGTGTTCAATTCTGGCCTCTTAGCCTCAACTTGTCATAATGACCCCCAATTGATATGAGATGTTGCAGAGGTGTAATGAGGTCTTCTAAAATGTTTTTAGTGCATATGGAGTCCATTGGTGGGTTGCAACCTTTAGATTTCCTACCAGTTTCACAATCTTGCCTGGAAAAGGGCTACAAGGAATTAGGCCTAATTAGGCCTCCAAGACCGGTTTTCTAGGGCTGGAGGAAAATGACTCAAAGAACTCCCAAACAAGTTTAACTTTTCTTCAATGACACACCCATGCCAAATAGATTTTTGTGGTTTTAGGCCCTGGTCTGACCGTACAAGGTATGAACCCCAAAATGAGGGTTTGTAGGGTTTTAAAGGCCTTTAACCAGTAGTGAGGAGTAAAATTGGGGTTTTTCTATTAAAAGGATTTTTCAAGACTCCTTCTTGTGCATACAAGTCTGCCCCAAACACATGGACTCCTCCAAATTCAGAAATGGTGATCTTGCATACACCCCTGCACTCTTCACCACTTTTTCACCTCTTCTTCTCTAGCCGGGTTGCTCCTGGACTTGCCTAAAATGAGGTGACAATCATATCCAAATACTTCTCCAGCACTTGAACCTACATATTTACAATTTACGGGAGGTTTCCAACCATACCCCAACTAGTTGTGATGGCAGCATGTGTGGGACTCATGAGGCAACCATATTTACAAGGAAATTGCTATTTACAAGCCAAAACTGGCTACTTGTGAATCAAATCACTTAAATAGTAGTAAATGCTAAATAAAAATATTGAAAATGAAAATCCTACCCTGAAACACACTACTAAACCTCAATCCATCATTGGATTCATGGATTCAATCCATTAAACCTTCAAAGAATGCAAAAATTGACAAAAACAATGAAAAGTGCAGTCCAAAATCTTGTATTTTGATTATTGCTTTCAAAATCCAAGTACACCAACCTTGATAACCATGCAAGAGGGGGTTTATATATATTTCCCACATGTGGAGTCCTTCCATGGTGTTGGGAAATCCCTAAATCCACCGCTAACCAATTTCAGGACAAAAATTGTCATGACAACTTTTTGCAACTTTATGATTTTTGCACTTTTGATCTCTCCCACCTAAGAGACCTATATCAAGTCATCACATATAACATTTAAAACATTTCTAAGGCCTATTTAACTCTCTCTAATTCTTTTTGTTGGCATTATGTGAACCGGTATGAGGACATAATGACATTGTATGTTGTCATTGATGTCAATATGTTGCAGAGGTGTGAACCGACATATGTGAGAACCGGTATAACACTGTGAACCGGCATTTTTGCCAAAGTGAAGTGGTGTTATTTTTTGAAGGTGAACCGACATATGGTTATGGGAACCGGCACATGGAAGCGTTGAATGACTACCAGTTCGTAGTCTCAACTTTAGGGTTTCCAGTTGAAGTGCTTCAAGCTTGTGTGGCTCAACTGGTGACTTTGTGCGATGAGTTAGCATGATAAAAAAGAACAAGATTGTGTTGCCACGTAAGCCTTGTTTACATGAAGGATCATGCATGAAGAATATCTTTCCTATCTACCTCGGGAATATGAGAAGATTGTAAAACGGTGACAACGTGTGATGGGTTATCAGCCGCCATGAAAACGGTGGAAAACGAACGATGGAGATTAATGCAGCATGCTTAACGGTCAGGATTGAACCATTTGAATTCCTTAACCTATTAGGTTTAGGGTTTAGGGTTTATGCTACTGACCTAACTATTTTCTATAAGGTCGATTTTGTGACTCTTTCTAGGGTTGTTGGCAAAAGTTGTGTGTGAGTATCCAAGAGAAGGGATACGTGATTCTTGCCAGACCAAAAGGAGAGAAGTGATACCTGCAGAGTGTAAGTGTAGAAGGTAAAGAGGAGCTTAAGCGAATCTGCATTGGCATTGAGTGTTGTTACCAAATCATTGTAATACCTGTTGATCTCTAACCACCTCAATAGTTGGAAAATCCCTTAACAGGGTAGCCTTAACCAACTTGCTGTAAATCCTTTAACAGGGTAACTCTAAGCTACTGAGTTTGAAGTCCTTTAGCTATTGAGTTCTTGAAATCCTCTAACAAGGTAACCTTTAACAGGGTTTAACCCTTAATCGGATATTGTAGCCATCCCTTAACCGGGTGATCTCTAACAGGATCGGTTCCTAGCAAAACCTATTGTAATGTCTCTAACTGGACAAGGCTCCTAACAGAGCGGACTTCCAAAGAGTTCAAAAATAGCTTGTGGGTATTCATCCCCACCGTGGTTTTTCCCAGTTGTGTTTCCACATGAAAAATATGTGTGTCATGTGTGATACTTTTATCTTGTGATGCTTTGCTATTGTTTGTCAAGCATATGATGGTTCTATGTTTTATGTCTGTTAATAAAACATGTTGAACTAGATGTTATTATGATCAGATGATAGATCACATATTTATGCATAAAGGTGAAATGGTAGTGTAGTCTCGAGTTGAGTGAAAAGCTAAGTGAGTAACCGGTTAATGCTTATCTCAGACATTCTTAGCTTTACCGGTTGCACTTTGTTTCAAACCGGTTTCACTGTCTGACAGTCTGTTGAAGTGTTTGCTGTCAAACCGGTTTTGGACTGTATCATTGTATGTACTGATTCACCCCCCCCCCCCTCTCAATACCGGTTTGGTACTATTCACTTATCATTGAGTTATCACTTTTTCCAACTTTTAGCACTTTTGACCAACAAAAAGGCCAAACACCTACTCAAACTCACTATTTACACAAAAATGCAAACCTAGGTAAAATGAACTCCACCTAGACCTACATTGACAAAATACTCACTCTTGGACTCTCCTGGAGCCCTTATTCACTACTTCCTTGGCTAGGGTCAGTACAAGCCAAAATTTGTAAAAACAAGAAAACTAGGACCTAGGTGCTCGTGCACCATCTTCCTCTTCAACAATTATACCATTAACTTTAATCTGTGATATCCTATTGATGGCCTTATGTTTTAAAGTGGACATATGAAAGTATTTAGTGGTTTTTTCCCCTTCCTTCAACCAAACATTTCTTGACCTTTGTTTCTAGAAAGTTTCTTCTTTTGCTATTATGTCATGATATCGCATAAGAATTTCATCTTTAGCATCTCTTGAAGTATTAGTATATCCATTATTCTAAATCTCATCCTGAATATCTTTTAGATCTGAAAAAATAGTGGATTTCGAAGCAAAGATGTTCCCGAAGCATTCCTTATTCCACCTTTTAACATTTTCTTTCACAAACTTCAACTTTTTGACCACTTTATACATAGCATTACCTTCAATTCTGGCCAACCACCATTCCTTGATTTTTCTTTCCATATCCGGGTGTTTAGTCCACATTCTCTCAAATCTATAAGGGAAGTGTCTTCTTCTATTCTTAGCATCAGCTGTGAAGGATATAGGATAGTGATCTGATCCCGCCCTTATGTGAGCAGATAAAGAACAAAACTAAAGATTAAACCAATCCAGAGTTATAAAAGCTCTATCAAGTCTGACCTGAATTAAGTCCTCACCGCTCCTATTAGTCCAAGTGTATTTAACTCCTTGCAAATCCAGGTCATGGAGACCATTATTATTGATGAAGTCCATTAAATCCAATCTACTATCCAGATTGGTTTGGCTCCCTCCTTTTTTCTCATTTTCCTTCAAAGGGGTATTGAAGTCCCCCATAATCATCCACCCATCTTCAGCAAACTTACTTCTTAACAAGGTTAATTTTTTCCAAAAATCACTTCTGCCAGTCTTAGTGTTAGGAGCATACAAATTAGTTAAGACCCATGAGGTGCTTTCTTTCAAATGCTTAAATCTGATACAAGCAAGATTGTTGTCCTGAATCAGCACTTCTCCCTCTACAGTGTTTTTATTCTAGAAAGTAACAATACCTCTCGAGGCTCCTTCTAAACTACCACCGCTAACTCCTCCATTACTAAACATTTTCAATCCTTCTACCTTTTCCTTTGACATTTTGGTTTCTTGAATCAAAAAAGTATCCGGGTTTTTGTCTCTAATCATACTTTTTATTAAATCATGTTTGTGAGGATTATTCAATCCTCGAATATTCCAAGAGATGATCTTCATGGTTTTTTAGAAATACCTGCCTCAAAGATGGTTCTTTGAGTCCCATCTGCTATGTTCTTGCTTGTTTCCATAGTCCTCTTCTTTGCATTTGAATATCTTCCTGGAGAAGTATGTTGAGCTCCCACATCCCCAAGTCTACTTCTGGTAGTTCTGGTTGATGTACTATTGTTGTTGTTGTTGTTACTCTTTTTTTTGTTCTTAATCTTTCTTTTATCCTCCATTACTTCTTCTTCTTCCTTCTTTGACTCACTCTTTCCCAATGCCTTTTTTATGTCTTCCTTATCTCCCCATTTTGGCTCATTTTCCTCCGGAAAAGTCAACTTTACCTTAGCTGGAGAGGCTAATGAGATCTCCAACAGCCCTTGATCAAGGATGTTATCAAGTTGTGCATCTTGGATCCAGTCTGCTCCCTTATCTGACTCAAATGAATTTGATACTAAATCAAAATTGTCTCCTTCCTCTTTATTGTCTTTGGATTGATTATCTCCCTTATTCTTTTGACCGTTATTTCTATTCTCACTATTATCTAAGTTTTGATCTATCTTATCCTTTTCCTTTTCCTCTTTTTGGCTGTTGACTTGTGACTCTCTTTCTCCATCATCTGAATCCTTGCCATTTTGCTCCTTTTCCTGATGGGCAGTCTTTTCATTATCTCCTTTCTTCATTTCATTTCCCAACTCTCTGACTAACACTTCCTCTGTCCTTCCAATCTGGGATTGTTTTTCCTAATCCAGACCATCAGAATGCAATGCTTTCAAATATTTGTCCACCTTTTTCCATACTTTAGTTTGGGTTTGAGATTTGACCACATTACTCGGGCATTTTTTAGCCCAGTGCACTACTTTCTTACAGTGAAAGCATGCAAAAGGGATTGTTTCATAAACAATATTTTGCTTCCATTTGCCAAGTTTTGATTCTATCTCTATTTCCTCTAGCATATCCATTTCGGGCCCAACTCCTACGCAGATTTTGGCATAAATAAGTATTCTTCTGGATGTCGTGACTGGATCAATGGCGATAAGCTCCCCGAAGTCATTGGCTATTCCTGCAAACACATCTTCCTCCCAATATTCCATTGGGATCCTAGGTAAGTTTATCCAAACTGGAACTTGGACCACAAATTTTTTTTATCTTCTCGCATTAGGGTACCATTTCTGGATATACATTAAATATTTGCTTATCGCCCAAGTACCGTTGCAAAGGATATTTCTGCGATCCTCCTCATAAGAGAAAGAAAAGGACATGCATCCTTTGTTCATAGCAACCACATCTACTTGACCTTTCAAGTTCCATTTCCTCTTAACAAACCCACGAACGACCTCAATGTTTGGTCTCATCCCAAAAAATTTGCCAATCAAAGTATTTTCCATTCGAGCAATGTTATGATCTATAATTTGGTCAGGAACAGAAATGGAAAACTTACCCTAAGACACATTCGAGGTATTTTTGATGGGGGGGAAGGACGACTTACCTTTAGGTTTGACCTCAAACAAAGAGGACCATTTACCAATGTGTCTGATCTGGGTCCCCCCTTTAGATCCCCTGAATTTGGTGGGTTCTCGAGATCCTTCCCATTAGATTATTTTCCTTCCACTGTGTCCTCTAAACCACTCACCACTTACTGTCCTGAAACTGCTTCAAGTTTACGGCCTCCCAAATTTAAATTTTGAACCTGACCATTCCCCTTGCCTCCTGCTATCTTCTCCTCACGTGATCTGGGACCCCCACGTAGGTCCCCCGAGTCCAATATGACCCTAATAAGATTCAACATAACATAATGGTCTCAATGAACTTTATTACATCAAAGATGGTCTTCTAAGTAATATGGTCTTCTAAGACCTTATTCATGAAAAAAACTCAAAAACATTCACTTGCTATGAAATTGGCCTCATGGTGGCCATCTTGTGCTAAGTGCTCCTACACCATACACCCTCCCTAAGAAGAATCTCTTGTCACAAGAGAAAGTGTTGAATATTTTTTTGCTTTGCCTTCCATGGATCTTCCTTGATGGTCTTTTGCTACTCTGACCATTCCTTGAAGTGTTCCAACCGCTAGCACCAACTTGGTTCTTGAAGTTGTCTTGCTCCCACTTAGTGTCTCTCCTTGGCGGTTGTCCTCTACCATCCTTTGCCTCTACCACTGTTCTCAGACTTGCATTTGCATCTACCCTTGGAGGTTCTTTGATTGTCCTCCTCCAACCTTTTGGTTTCTATTACTGTGTCATTTATCCTTAACAACAGGAGTAAATCACCCTATAAAATTTTATTCAAAGTCCTTGTCTTTCTTGGAATTCCTTGGTTCAAATCCTTAATCTGTTTGTAGATTGTCTTTAAATCTGAAAAGCCAAGTTTTAATGATCAGTTTGAACTTCATAAACTCATTGAACCATTTTGAAGCAGGTTCATAAGGTTCATTTGGGTTCCACGGGTTCTTAGGTGTCTAGGAGGTTTTCATACTAACATTCACTTAAAGTGTTTTGCAATGGTTCTTTTACTGGTCGTGTTTGGTAATGTGTTATATCATCTCTCTCCAGGCATTGAACTCCTTGAACCTGGTTCAAACATTTTGGGCGTGTTCAACATGTTCACCATGGTTCAAAGGGTCAACAACACTTAACATAGTTAATCCTTTCAGAAGAGAGTTTTCCTAGGCGCGGTGTACGCCTTGAACTACTTCAACCCCAATGAAGTCTGTTCAGAATGTTCATGCATGTTCAAATTTGGTGGGTCCCATGAGCTAAAAGAATTGATGGTGCACTTATTGCCAAGTATGAGGAAGGGTGAACCATATCTTAGGTGATGTCAACTGTTTAAGTTTTCGGAGCAAGTAATCATTTCAGGAACTGGCTGTTCCTTCAAAAATGCCACCATGCATTCAATGCGTATGTGCCATGTCCAATCCACAAGATCAGTACATTTAAACTGACGAATGGAATTATTGCACTTAATAAGTCCGTATCATTGCTTTTTCTATAAGGTATAAAAGGGTTAATTCTTTGAAAATTTGTTCCTCGTCGCTGCGGAGTTATTTTGCTTGGATACAAGGTTTGTTTGTTTGTAGTCATCTGATTGCTCTCAACTGTGAAGGTGAGTTCATTTCCTATCCTCTCCAGTGATTTTTACCTTCTTTTCTTCTCTTGTAGTAAGATTTGTTGAGGAAATAAGGCTTGTCATCTATGAATTTTGAAGTCCACATTACACCTTTTCAGAAACATTTTTAGTCTTGCATGTACAGAGCCCATAGGCAGTGATACAGATCTAAAAGGGGAAAATCTTGAAGTTTTAAAGGAAAGGGTGTTCAAGGGAATTGATGGTTCCTTTGGTGTGGAAATTCTGAGTAATGGTCTCATAGAGGCAGAAGCCTTCCCCCCAGCTATCCCTTGCCTAGAACTGGTTAGAGAATGTATTGCTAGATACGATCCAGTTTCTAAAACCATCAGGAGAGACAATGGTGAAACCCTCCTTGCCATTAACCGTGAGGTAATTTCCTCTATTTTCAAACTACTTGATTACTAGTTCTCAAACTTTTCCCCCACCCAGTCAATCACTGAGTTCAATGTCGATCGAACTAGGCACCAGAATAATGTACCAAAATACTGGTTGAAGGTTCCCCAAAGGGGTGGTTCCAGATTGCCCAAGAATCCCAAAAAGAACCATATGTGTCCTCACATTCATGATGTCATGTTACTATTGCACTGAGTCAGAGGTTCGACGGAAGCCTACAGTTTTGATGACTGGATTTATTGCTATGTGCAGCTGGTATTAGAAGGAAAGCAATACCTTGATTGGGAAGAACTGATTGTTGATTCCATGAGGGAGCAATTGAGTATGGCCAAACAATTTAAGCAGAATTTCTTCATGTCCTCATATCTTATATATTGTTTGAAATGTTTCAAGGAGATAGTGGGAATACCAAGGTAGCTCAATGAGGGAGAAGTCTCTATATATGAATTTTAATGTTACAAAAGGATAATGCCTTGCAAGACTTTAGGAGGATACATAATGCCTTCCTGGGAGATTTGTGCTATGAATTAAAGAACATGAAAACCAAGAGGATGTCTGAGGATGCACAAGCATTGGTGAAGAGATTTGGTAGCTTCTTTATCTAGCTCCCTCGCTTTTTCTACATAAGAGTAGGCGGTTTTGAAGAAGAGCCCTTCAAGCTTCCTCATTTTTGTTTAGATTGTTTTGTTTTAGCAAAGATTTGTAGGCAACTGGCTACCATGATTAAAAAGGCTCAAACCAGGGATAAATGGGAAAAAATTTCCCTATTCAGTTGGGGATTTTATCCTGCAGTTCAATGTCTGATGCTTTGAGCATCGGAGCGGACTTGAAAATTTTCAATTTCTCATTGTACCATGAAAGGAAACGCTTTCACAATAAGGGTTTCTCCCAAAGTCTTGGTCTAATGTTGTATCTCCCAATTCCACAATTAGAGGACTTCTAGGAGGATTGCAGTCATGAACTCGAGGCGTTCAAAAGGGAAAAAATGAGAATGGTGTTGGAGCAATTCATTTCAGTGCAGGTAAAGCTTGACATAAATGGGCTTGAAGAAGATTATCTAGAACTGTTAGAACCTGGATACTTAGTCCAAGCTGAAACTGAAGTGTCCCATATCAACTGGGATGGGGAAGAAGAGGATGATATACAACTAAAAACAAAAAGGTTTTTGGAGAGAACCGCAGAACAGGTTGAAAGGAAGAAAGCAGTGAAATTAGGCGCCAAGTCTAACTCTGTGAGAAATAGTGAGGTTACTCTGTATTCACCAAAGTGTTTTTCTAATCATACTTATATGCCTGTTCATACAAGTAAGGATAAAAATCCATCTCACATTAGGCACAAGTCTAATCTAGCTTTGGACTTCTCTACTCCTCAACATACCAGGTCACGAAGTGCTGCTCAAAGAAGAATGGACCAAACCAAAGATACAGAGGTGAAGGATAAGATTCTTGATGCTCAGATATTTGAAGTTGAAGATATTGACACTGACATCGTCAATACCATAGATTCCCATGCAGTTACCATAGCCATGATACCACCCTCCAAAGTGATCGGAGGAGCAACCAGTTCCAGTGCAACCCCTAAGTGGCTAACCACTTCGGTAAATAAAAAATGGAGTTTCATTCCTGTGACCATTCTAATTCAAGACATGGTAGTTAAGTACACAGAGAAGGACCCCAAGCCAAAAAGGTTCAAAACAACTGCTTGACTGGATAATGATGAAGGAACCAGAAAGTGGGTTGCCGAGGACGAAGACAAGGAAGTCAGTGCAGAAGATTTTGAGATCACTAAGGTGGAGCTCAGAAACATGAGTAGGGATTTAGATAATCATATCTTCCAGGTTTCGCCAAAGAAAATGCTCAACAGGTCAGAGAAAGACGGGCAGGAAAAGAGAGAGCTAAAGTGGCATATAAACATTCTCGCTCAATTCATTGATATCATCGGTTGCTTCCGGTCACTTCCTATATCCCATGCTAGAGAGAGCTTTGATCCTACTTCACCAGAGAATAAAAAGCTAATGAGTCAGGTTCAACGAGGTAAAAGCATTGTAGAGGCTATGGAGAGATGGATTGAAGGCGTAATTAAAGACTGAGAAAAGTATATCACAAACTCCTGAAAGTTATGTGATGAGATGCAAAGCCTCATTGCAGAAATTCAAAACTAGATTTCGCCATGGGAGAAAGAGGAACATAAATGGGAAAATGTCTTGCCTATGTTCACTAAAATAGAAGAGTATGGAGCTACCAGATTCCTGACAGAGCATTCAATCAAGTTGGTAACAGATGAATGCCAACTCTTCCTATTGAAGAAGACCATAATGTGGCAGGTGCTCACCTTCAAATCTGTGATTTCCGATGCCAAGACTTTTGTGTATGAACTCCAGACCTCCAATGCAGTTTAGTTAATGACAACAAAGTGGTTAATCCTGACCATGATTGGCTGTTGGGGATTTGTGGGCTGAACATGCAGGATGCGATAAAGGTTTTCAGGCTATACATGGAGAAAATTAAAGCTAAAGGCAATTTCACCCCTTGAGATATAACGCAGGTCGTCCGGATCGAGTCCATGACGTTTATTGGTAACAATTAGTTACCAATGCATGTCGAAAAGATGGTGAAGCATAGATGGAACAAAGAGGTTGCAAAGGCCAAACTTAATGTTATGAAGAATCGGAACCAATCAATAATCCAGGAACTCACAACTGCCCACGACGCCCAAGAAAGCGGAGAAGAAAATGATGATGGGAAAGCAGCATAACGCATTGATTAAGGCTCTATTTTTTATGTATTTTTCATGCTTATGCAAATGACTTCGGGACATCTATCCCAAAAATACTTTGTTGGTTTTCATAACTGATTCCAAGGAGGTCGAGTTTTTAGGGAGACCTCCTCTGCTCTAAAGACTATAAATTAGATTAAGATGGACGAAATAGGGGTTAGATTTTGGTTAGAATTTTGTTAGTTTTTACTTAGTTTCTTTTTGGTTTTAGAAGTTCTATTTTGTTGAACGAAGTCATTTGACTTTAAAAAAATCTGGAATTGAAAAGGGTTTTATACATGTATTGTTGTGTCTTTGTCACATAAGACATATATATATATATATATATATATAAAGGATCATACTATTTTTGGGAGAAAGAAAACCTTTGAGTTTTGAATCTATGTAGTGATATATCTTTGCATATAGTGAGCTAATAAAACGATAGTGATCGCCTTTCAAATGCAGAGTATTATTATTATTCTGGGACTCCTTCCTGTGAGATTTTGAAAGATTTTGTTTCTCTTATCTGTTTTTATGAACTGTTAAACTGGTGTTCTGAACTTTGTTTTGGTCACTTCTATTTCTCGTGTTGAAGCATTTAGAAGAATAATTTTTCTTTGAAATATGTGTGAGTCATTAGCCTCTCATCTAAGAATGAAGTAGGTAGCCTTACGTGCTTTCAAGTTAAAAGCATACCAATTAAAATTTAATTAGATTATTCCCTGAATAACTAATGGAGGGAGTTGTACCTATCAAAAATTCAGAGGGAAGTAGTATATGTTACACTTACCCAACTGTTTAGCTGAACTTTTGTCTTTAAAAGAAGGCGACAGAGTTTGAAATTAATCAATTTGAAGAAAGGCAAAATCCATTCACTAACAGTTTCTAATATGTATTCATCTTCTTAGACTGGTTATGGCTCCTAACCATCCCTTGGTTGTTGCTGACACCTTTGCCTATCATCACATCCAATTTTTGTGTCTTGGTTTCCTTTCCTTGCTCATGCTTGACTATTCCTTCAACCTTCTTGTTGGCTATGGGGCACAATACACTCCCAACAGCAATAGCATCCTTCTTTTCCACTTGCACAAACTCCTTAGTACCCATCATGACTACTCTTGTTGCTCTTGTCTAATCTCCAACATCCTCTTGCAATGGAAGTAAAGTAAAGGAGTCCCCTTCATGTTCAATCTGATAGGTATTAGCCCTTCCATCATACATAGCATGTTTGTCAAATTGTCATGGCCTTCCAAGCAACAAATTGCAACATTACATTGGTAGAGCACACAAATCACCTTGTCCTTATACCTTCCAATCTGAAAATCAACTAGAGCCTGCTCATTAACTAGAAGTGATTGATCACCATTCAACCATGAAACCTTATAGGGTGTCTCATGTGGCACTTTCACCAATCCTAACTTATCAACCATTTCTTTTGACACAATGTTATCACTAGATCCTGAATCAATTACCAACTTACACACTTTACTTGGAGAATTAACACGTCATTCATCCTCATCTTGCACAAGTTGAACCCTCTTCTCACCTCTTCTTTCACTACCACTAGAAGTAGCACCAATCTTATCAGGACACTTAAAGGATGGATTTCCAAACTCGCCATAGGTATAGCATCTCCCTAAAAACACATTGGATCCACTTCCTTGACCCATATTTATGCCCCTTGCATTTTCTTTTCCACCTCTAGATTCAGCCTCTTGTTCTTTACCCTTGTCAGCATCTTTATGTCCTTGGTTAGACTATTTTGATGTAGAAAAGGCACCTCTTCCTCTTGAATTATTGTCTCTCCCTCTTGTAGCCTTCTCTTGTCTCCTCTTCAACTTCTCTTCATCCTTCATGGCCAAATTGTAACATTCTTCTATGGTTCTAGGTTTGGAAAGACTAAGTTCATCCTGGATGTTATATCTCAAGCCACCAAGATATCTAGCTACTTTTTCTTCAACATCTTCCTCATGTGTTTCCCTTTATGTCTAACTTGTGAAATTCCTATGTGTAGGCTTGTACATCCATATCCTTTAATCTTAGACTTTGCAGCCTCTTGTACAATTGGACCTTGTATTCATTAGGTAAGAACTTCCCCTTCATCTTTTCCACCATCTTGTATGATGAAGTGATATTTGGCTTGTCCTTCTTCCACCTTTTAGCTTGCACACAATCCCACCAAAGTAGAGCATGTCCTTTAAACATTGACTTATCCACCTTTACCTTATGATTATCTTCTACCTCTTTACATTTAAAGTAGTTTTTCAATGCTCCAATCCAATCTATGAGTTCTTCTCCATCTAGTTTACCACCATACATGGGTAGATCTACCTTGGCATTGTGGTCACTTGCTCTGACTTCCTTAATAAGTTTTGCCATACTTGCATCCTTTGGGTACATTTCTTCCTCTTATGGGGCTTCATCTTCATCCTCTCCTCCTTCTTGGTCACTCTCCTCATCAGAAACCCTTCCTCTCCTTCTATCTTTGGCCTCTAATGCTTCCATCTTCTCTCTTAGGGCTCTCAACTCCCTAGTAACTGTTGCACTAACCCTTGGTGGTATCTTGTCTTCAACTTCTCAAACTTCCTTCTTTCAACATTCAACTTCTTCCTTCAAGGAACCTACTCCCTTTGCTCTAATACCACTTTGATGCAGAGCATCCACACACACTCAACCAATTAGGTGACAACACTCCTCAAGCCTACTAGATCTCACAAGGCTTCAAGACACAACTACATGACTTATAACTCCCACTCTTTCATTGAAAAATCTTTGGGACAAATAGGAATCATAAAGACAGTCCAACAATTACTCCAACTGACATTGACTCCTGCAACCCCCTTGGCACCAATCTGGTTCTTGTATTGAGGATGAATTATATTGATGGACAAAAACACAACCAAGGTTCCTAAGCCCCAAATTGCCTTTGATATTTACTTAAAGGAACCCCACACACATTGACACCCTTCTCACTTGGCTCACAATGAAAATAAGCTTCTACAATGACTTCATTTGCAAAGAGGGCCTGACTAAACATTAGGACTGAGACACTATGAAACAAATAGGACAGTCAACAATACAATCTAATTCTTCACCAAGGGTTTTTTAAGGACTGCTAAGGATTGAAGAGAACCTTTTAATCTTCCTCTCTAACACTAAACACTCACCAACACTTTTCTTAACCTTGCAAAGTTTTAGAACTCAACTTACTGCCAAACGGTGACAGTCAATACAAGGATGAGGACAGTCACTTAATTCAATTGTTGCTTGATTACTTGGCCTTTCCACTCCTTGAAGTATGGTTGGGACACTGGTCCACATCCCCCACAACCTTCCACTAGTCTCTCAAGACCCTCCTTGCATTGGAACACCTTCAAAACATCAACAACTTGTTGCTATCCATAGTCTGAGACACAAAATCAGACTTTGTGTCCAATCTAGTACACGTAAACCTCTTCATGGAACCCTACAAGAAACTTATAAATAAAAGACATGATGTCTAGGATATTTCCACACTTGGGAATAGATATGCCAATGTGGAAATGACCCCAAACACATTCATGTCTGTCACGGATAACCCTAGACTAGGGTTTTGACAGTTTTTATCAAAATTGCTATAACTTTTTCAAATCAGAATGAAATTTGATTAAACAAAAAGGAAACTATAGAGGATTCATCCCAATAATAGATAAAATTTATTTGGAACTCTAATGAATTGATTAAAGTAATAAAAATTTCAAAATAGTAGACTATTTTTTTCTGAAAATTCAATGAAATTGCAGGGTAAACTCGGAAAATTTATTGAAAACGCTTCACTACATTGCCCAACTAACCTGTGGGTCGATGGGAAAGAGGTATTTATAGATTTACTTCCTCCCCCAACTTTTATAACCAACTTTTTAACTTATTTTACCAACTAACACCTAATTACTCATAAAATGCAAAAAGTTGCTTTGATAACTTTTGACAACATTGACAATTTTGTCAAAAATTGATCCTATACTGAACCTAAGACCTCCATGACTCAAAAATGATATAAATAAGTCCAAATAGGTCTATAGGACCTTTACACATAATTAGACACCACATTTGACCCATTGAGACATATTTGCAACATAGTGACCATTTTGACAATTGTTGTCAATGTGACCCTAAGGAGATTCAACATAACACTTAATGGTCTCAATGACCTTTATTACATCAAAGATGGTCTTATAAGACCTTATTCATGACAAAAACTCAAAAAACTTGAATTTTTACCAAATTGGCCTCATGGTGGCCATCTTGTGCTAGGTGCTCCTTCACCATTCCTCTTTATATATGAAAAATAGATGCATCTACGATTGACCAGATATTTCAATATTTGAAGCTTACTTGCAGGGATTTCAATTTAATCTCTATAAATCAAGTATCGGTGTGATGAGCCCAATTTTATGAAAAAAAACTATTATTTTTCCATTAACTCACAATAAATTTTGATTTTGTATTCTTAAGCATATTAGGGTTTTTAGGTTCACTCCTTGTTTTCAGTGCCAATTTTTTTCTAAATTTTTTTCCAATTCTAACCCCATTTTTTTCTAATTTCAAACCTACGTAAATTTTTATTTCGTTTAATTGAATTTTTTTTAATCTTTTTGATTTGATATTTTATTCCCAAAAAAAAAATTGGAACAATGATTCAAATTGAACATAGTTCATTTTTTCAAAGTGATGGTGAATAAATTAAAGTATTTAGTTTTGTATTTTCAAAAACTTCTTGGAGATTTTGTGTGAGATCAATTATTTTAATTCTTTGGTGGGAGAAAGGCAAGAGTTTCTATTTTGTTTCTTGAGATTAGTTTGCACAATTGCAGATTTGTCTTCTGGATACATCTGGACCAGTTGAGGATCGTGAGTTCTTAGGATAAGTTTGGGACATATTCCAGGGTTTAGATGGCACAAAACTTTTATTTCAAACTGGCTATTTGGGGCTACTTGTATCCTTTCTCTCTTGAAAAGATATTTACATTTATGTTACTACTTTTTACATCAAGACCCCAACACCTCAACGACTCTATCTCCCTATCATTTTCTTCCATTTCCACTTCTACTTATCTGATGACAATGAGACTGAACTATTAAACATAAATAAGTGAAAATTTTGAACTAGTTATGACATGAAAATTTGAACTTTTATCAATTAATGATATGCTTCAATAGAGTGCCATTTAAAATCAAACATTTATCCTTGCCCAAGGTGATGTTGAAAGTCATTCTATATGATTGGATTTCTACAAATATAATCATTTCAAAAGAATTTGATCAACAAATTTTAGCTCTTTTCAATCAACAACGTTTCAAACTTGTATTGTATCAAATCCAAATTTGCAATTTTTTGAATTTCATACAAACATTCCTACCATCAATTTATTCATCACCAATTCTCTTGTCTTGTTATTTGGAATACCAAACAAAGGAGAACGACCAACAATGTTTCTCTTATCAGGAAATATCAACTCACTGCATGGCATCCTTTTGTGTGATTTATGACTCAAAAGTTATAAAGCACTATAAAATACAACATCAATTCTTCCTCTTTGAAAAGATACAAAAATAAAACCAACTCAACATTGTTAAAATCAAAATCTTTGCAAAATTGTTGGGACAAGCTTATGGACAAAATTTACAGTTTTAAGAAGAATTTTATAGGGAAGCACACACCGGCTTTTTGTTGAAAGATTTGGGTTGTCGTGAAGCCAATGAAGAAGGGTCCCGAGGATGGCTATTTGGCTAGAGCGACACTAAATCTACCATTTTTTTCATTTTTCCCTCCATAGCCAAAAAGAATTCAAAATTATAGGGATTATGCTTAGAAGATTTAAAGTTCTTTCCACAAGTAACCGAGCAAAAAGAAGAGGTGAAAATCCTTCACTCATAATTTCATCCAAAAATTGGTCAATATTTTTTGGGATTACAAAAAACATGGCTATGGTTAAGCATCATCTTGTTCTATGATAAAAAATTTAATTTTGGTTGTAGACACCTAAAATTGTCCTATCTAATTAAATAAATAAATTTTATTTATTTAATTAATTCATTTATCCTTTTCTAGCCTTATTTCTCATTTAAATAAATATATTTATTTATTTAAATTATCCTCTTGCTAAATTAAATAAATATCTTATTTATTTATTTGATCCCACTTCTTCTATTAATTAAATAAATCTTTATTTATTTAATTAATTCATTAACCTTTTCTACCCATGACACATGTCATTCATCTCTTAATTACTACACTACCTACCCTCTCATTATTTTCTTATTTCTCTACCTACCCTCTAATCCTAGCCGATCATTTATCTTTTACACCTCTCAATCTTATCCCTCCATTTCTTATAGTGTCTTCTATATAAGAGGATGCTTCCTTCATTATCAACCCTAGTGAGCTAATCCCCCAACTACGCTTTCGAACTTTCATATGCGATCAAGCCTACTTGCAACCACACTTTCGTTCTTTGTTGAGCTCTTGTGCACACATAAAACCTGAGAGCAAATCTATTAACCAAGATCAATGGAGATAGGAAGAATGGAGATCCAAACCCTATTGGACATGTGATGGTATAATCTTTGCGATTTTATTTGATTTGCATTGTCTTAGGTAATCTTCATATGTTATGGTGGATCTTTGTTGTTGTTAGGCTAGGTTGTGGTTGAATTCATTTAGTCTTTCAATATTGTTGTTTCCATTTTTACCATAAACATTTTGGCACGCCCCGTGGGACATGGATTTTTGTTAGATCTATATTTTTTCAGGTTTTTCTAACCCTATATTGTTGTTTTGTAAAACAATTTGGAGAATAACCTTGCGTAGCTAGGGTTTTGGACACAAAATCAAGATCTTGGAGAGATTTGATTCGATCTCACAAACAGCTTGGAAATTTTGCACCAATAGTTGTTGGTAGGTTGAAGACAGTATCAAGAGCTCTCAATCCAAAATTCAGAATTTGTGGAGCATATTTGTATTTTCTATGAATTTTCATAAAAAAATTAATTTTGAGAGCAAATGAGAGAATTATTCAAATTTTCTTATATTTTTGGAAATCTCTCCAATTTATACATATTGTGAGATTTTGCCAAGATCAAGAGTTCAATGAAATGTAAAAAATAGAGACACAATATAGGACAATAATAAACTGTATTCTCATCAATAGAAAATGATCAATAATATCAATTACATACAATGTAGATGAGCCTGTTTATATAGGCAAGGCTAGGGATATGTGAGCACACAAACATGACATGTGGCTCAATAAGAAACAAGGGTAGGTAGGAAATAGGTGTGGGTAGGTAGGAGAAATAATATAATAGTCCACATGAGGTGGATCACCCACTGAATGTGGAGTGTAACAGCAAAATAAGACCACAAAAGGTGGAATTTCTCCTACACACGTTATCCCAATGTGGCACAAACACCCAAGTGTCTCATACCCAAACTATTATGAAATGCATTTCCTAAGTAAACTTAAGTAAAGTGTAATAATATCCATGATGAATAATTATTTACACCAACACATATGATCTATTATTTGTGATTTTAATTTGGATGTAAAATATTTCCTAAAAAATCAGATCTTTACAAATTAGGGTTTTTCATTATTTTGATCAGATCTCACAAACTTCTTTGAATTTTGACATATACTTTTTTTTCCAAGTCAATAACAGTATTAGAAATGCTTAGTAAAAAAATCAGATTTTTTGGATCATATTTGAATTTTCTATGAATTGTTTATGCATTTTCATAAAACATTAATTTTGAGAGAAAATTAGAGAATTTTTCAGATTTTGTTACATTTTTGGAAATATTTCAGAATTATACACAGGATCTATTCTTTGTCATTTTAATTTTGATGCAAAATAATTCCTAAAAAATTGGATCTTTGAACATTAGGTTTTTGCATTATTTTACTCATATCTCACAAACTGCGTTAATTTTTTGCAGGAAATTTTATATGTAGGTTTGGAATTCTATCATGAGTTTCAAGTAAACAATTAAGATTTTTTGGATCAATTTTGCATTTTCTATGAATTTTTTATGATTTTTCATAAAAAAATTATTTTTTGGAGCAAATTAGAAACTTTTTTGGATTTTCTTACATTTTTGGAAATGTCTTGAAATTTTACAGGTGTAATGTTTTTTGTGATGCAAAATAGCTCATGGAAAAGTAGATCTTTGAGTTTGTCAAAAAACACATTGTCGAAGGCCCCTATTTCACAAAGTGATTTGGGATTTTGTTAAAATGAACCTAACTTGTGTGCTTGCAGGAGGGGTATTATTGGAAAACTACTAACAAATCTTTGTTGCAAAATTTTGGCAAGGGTTTTATTTTGATCTTCATTGTGTGTCTTGTTTTCATATATTACCAGACACTTCAATTGATGCACTAAAATTAAATCAGTGTCTTTTGTGTCTTGAGAAATAGGCTCTTTTTGTTTAATCTCTAGAGGGCCTGTCTCCCCGTGTGGTCAATAGGACTACTAGTGAGGAAAGAACGACCCAATTGGTAGAGAGGAAAACCCCCCTCTTCCGAACTACTATAAATAATTGTATCCATGGTGAAAGCCATGGGTAACATGTGTTGATTAGTTCATACCGACACTATGTCTCCCCATAAACCCGTTTGATCAAATTTATTTGATCAGTTGTAGGGTGTAACCCCTACTAACTGGGATCCTTCTGTATATACAGAGCTGAAAGTGCCGCATGTATGGCCACACAAGTGGATGCCCTTACTAGCACCTTTTTGTTTTAGAAAGCCAAAATCCTTCTAGTTGTTGGGGCAGGAGGTCGGACCTTTGGAGCGGCCCACACACATACGGTTCTTAGTAGAGATACAAATTTCACCATGGGGAGTTTTCATGGGGACTGATGCTTGGTTGCCCCAGAGAAGTGAGTGTCGAGGGTGGAGCCAGTGGGGTCAAGCATCTAAGTATCTGCTCTGAATAACGTAGCCTCAGGGGAAACCCCATGTGGGATCAACGACTATTGTCCTGGCCAGCCATAAGAATTGTGCTTGTCTTCTTTTGAACATTCAAACATTCAAAATCAAACATCAAAACATTGTGTCTTTTGTGTCTTCAAGTGTATGCAAAACATTTTTACATCAAACAACACACTTATATTTGAGTCATTTTGAGTCAAAACACCTGCAAACATAGAGTCCTCGTCAACATTGTGTCCTCTTGTCATGAAAAATGGTCACAAATTCATATTTGGTCACAACAATAACTTTCAAATTGGAAAAAATTGCACTCGGATTTTAGAACCGCGTATGTGAAGTATATAGGCACATCTGTGTTCAGAATTGGAAAAACTTACAGTCCAGCAAACAAGAGCAGTCAGTTTCAAACTTATTGAGCTTCCTAGGTTATTTCTCTGGGTTTTCGTCTAGCATTCAACCTATCTTTGGGTCTCACAAAGTCCATCATTACTTTACATCTTACATTACATTAACATTTGTCTAAACTTGAGTCAAAAGGTCACTCGCTTGTCCTCATATTGCTTTGTCAACACACTACATACAACAACATTTTTCTAAGTGGTCCCTCATCAAGGTCTATCACCTTTGGGTCTCATTTGGTCTTACTTAGAGTCAAGGTCAACTTACCTCATTAAGAGAAACTATCATCTCTTTGGAAGCCACACCTACTCTACTACATACATACTTGGTCTTACACTTTGGACATTGCAAGTACACCTCAGATTCATTTACATTCCATCCAAATTCTTGGTCTTCCATACTCTTTCCATTTTCATCTAGTCTTACACATCTTGGTCAAGACCTAGTTCATGGTTGAAACACATTCCCAAAAATCTAGGAGAGAAGCTAAAGAGGCTCAAGAGTCTACAAACATGAGTGGCTATGAGTATGACAATGATATCTTTTTCAACTGATCATACCACATTACCTTACATGGACATCTATAGAAACATTTAGAATGTTGAGAACATGGATAATACAAACAACAATGATACACACAATGACAATATGGACAACATTTTAGTACATTCAGCAGAAGTGGAAGACTCTATTATGGATCCCCATTTTAATAGATTGGTTGAGTGAATCATGAGAAGAGATAGACAATATTTCTTACAAGTGATGGCACAAAGTGGAGCTAAGATACCTCATGATTTTGACATGTCTCAAATAGTGGAAAGTTGACCTATGCAAGAAACTCTACTCAACATGGATCAAAGGAGGTCTAATAGTGGAGGCAATAGAGGACCACATTTTGTGCCTAAATCACCATCATCTTTGTTTCAAAAACCTGAGGTCCCACATACACATGGTCAAGCTTATGATACTCACCTTCACAAACCATTATGGAAGTCTTATGCAGAAAAATATACTCAATCACATACCAACGCTAAGGACCAACCACCAAAGAAATTGGATATCCAAAGGCATGCTCAAAATTTGGACACAAGGAAACCCCGTGTCAAATTTGGGGGCAACACACTAGAACAAACTCATGACATGCCTGTAGAATATGATATACATGGACAAAGTAGATATTCCATTCCTTATTATGACTCTATACCAGGTGGTTCCTATATGCAGCATCATTATAGACCTCCTCCATATGAACATGTGTATGATCAATACCATCCATATATGCAGCATCCTCTTCCTCCACCCGATGGCTTAAGCATGGGATATGGTCCAAGAAGTCAGTCTCCACCTAAGAACAATTTGGAACAACAAATTAAGGACTTACAAAAGAAAATGGAGGACATAAATACACCAAAGCCAGCTTATACAATGAGAGACATGTGTCCCTATCCATTTGACAAAATAATTCCAATGCCTCCTTTTCCTACACATTTTGTGACACCTAAGTTTGATAAGTACAGAGGCAAAGGAGACCCTAAGGCACATATAAGACAATTCTTCACATCTTGCATTGAGGTAGCAGCAGAAGAAACATACTTGATGAGACTGTTCCCACAAAGCTTAGGTGATCAAGCTATGGAATGGTTCTCCCAACTTACACCTGGAATTAGGTCTTGGGGTGATCTAGCAGAAGCTTTTATCCAACATTTCTCATACAACATAGAGACAGACATATCAGTCACCACTTTGTGCAACACCAAGAAAAAGGATGGGGAATCATTTTCATCATTCTTACAAAGATGGAGGAATTTAGCCAGCAGATGCTCTTATGAAATTCCACAAAAACAAATGGTAGAGATGTTCACATAGAATGTACACAGAGAAATTGGTTATGACTTAAGAAAAGCTTGTTTGTCCACTTTCAAGGATGTCATTGAGAAAGGCTTAGCAATAGATAAGGTCTTAATTGAACAAGGAGTCATTAAAATATTCAAAGAAACAAAGAGGACTTTAAAGGAAAAGACAAGCCACAATTTTGGAACAAGAACAAGAACACAGTAAATGATGGTGTTGTTGATGCTAACACAGTGAGACCCAAAATCATTCTTTCTGGATCAAATTTTATAAACAATCAAGTGAATACTCAAACAAATTCAAAACCACAAAGGAAATACACCCCATTAGGAGAACCACTTGAATCAACTTTCAAGAAGCTAGTGGCAAACAAGATAATCACAATTCCAGACAATCCTCCATATGAGCCAAAGGTCAAACCAAATTGGTGGAATGATGATGAATACTGTGAATATCACAAGAGCAAGGGACATAAAATAGGAAATTGTCATCGACTGAAGAATATTATACAAGACCTTATTGATAGAGGTGACATTGAGATCGAAGGACATTCATCCAATCAAGAACATGAGATGTTTAAGGAACCATTCCCTGAACATGACAAGGGAAAAGCCAAAGCCACGGATGAGAAAGCCAACCATACCAAATCCTCCTACAACTATGATTCAACTGTTAATCACATTTCGATGGACAATTATGTCTCTACCATTATCATCAAGGACAAAACGCCTAAAAATTCTACCCAAACACCCAAGGTTGTCTTGAAAGGCATTGGACCTTCTTCCGAATCTACCTTTGAATGTAATATCACAACTCAATGAGGTAAGGTCACTTTGCAAGGTGCTCAAGCTAAAACCAACACCGCTTCCTCATCAACCAAACCTGAGTACGATCTGGTTGAAAAGTTAGGGAGGAAGCCCGCGCTTATCTCCATCCTTGAGCTTTTATGCATATCCCCTCACATAAAGCTATTCTTGACAAAACTTTGAGAGAAACCTTTGTCCCCACTAATTTGAATGTGGACCAGTTTCAAGCCATGGTGGGATACCTTTCCATTCCACATTCTCTTACATTCACTAGATTTGATGACACATATGTAAGCCAACCGCATAATGCACCTTTACACATTGAAGCCTTCCTACACAAACACCGAATAAAGCGAGTCCCGATAGATGGAGGAGTTGGTCTCAATATATGTACATTGAATACTCTTAAGTAATTGGGATATTTTTAAAAAGCTATGAATTCTACAAACAAAATCACCATAAAGGCATATGATGACAAAGAGCGCTCATCCAAGCGCACAGTCACCTTACCTCTCAGAGTTGGGCCAATTGCAAAGGATGTGGTATGTCAAGTCCTTGACTTAGATCTCACATATAACATACTTTTGGCACACCCATGGATTCATGAAATGAGAGCTATTCCTTCTACATATCATCGATGTGTCAAATTTCCTCATAATGGAGTTGAAGTGATCATCAAAGCTGATCCAAACCCATTCCTATATTGCAACAATCTATGACCTAGATCAAAAATAACAATCCCAGTCAATCGAGAGGTTGTTCCTTCATCAGCATATGTTGATTTGGAATCCTTGAAAGCTTCTACATCAAAACTAGCAAACATAAAAGAAAAGTTCAAGGTTAAAGACATGGGATGTGGTGAGTATATCTTTCATGTTGATCAACTCCCACTATCTCCTAAGACATTCAGTCGACAAGAACAATCGACAAACAATTTGGAATGCCAAGGAATTTGGTATGAACCACCTAGTGTTGTGGCTACTAAGTCTGAATGCAAATCTCCTCTAGTGGTGCAAGCAGCTCTTGATATCAATAGCCCTAAGAGTGGTTCCAACAAAGAATATATTGTGTGTATCGCCAACCCTCTTGAGAACTCACATAGCTTTACCATATCATCCACTCATTCCATTTTCACTCATCTCCCAGACTTGGATCAACAAGAATTAGAAAAGCCCTTACTAATTGGGGATCAAAAATCAAGCTTTGAAAAGAAAAATCTAAAAGTCAAAAATACAAAAAAGTCCTTCAGTCTAAATCAAAATCAAAAGCTATTGGACTCTGAAAAAATCAAGATCAAGGATAAAAATCATATGAAGCAAAAAGAACAAGAGTTGATCTCCCCTAATACCAAAATAACTAGGGGCAAAATTTCTACAATTTCAAGTCAAAAGATATACTTGTTGATCCTAAGTCTCCATCATGCTATCCTACTTTCACTTCTTTTCGCAATCATATGCCTTCAGAACTCATCCACTTGTTTCACACATCCATTCCCTTCTGGTGATACATCATGGACCTTTAATGGAGCTTCCTCGAGGGACTTTGTTATCAAGGATGCCCAAACTTCTTTAGGTGACATGCATATGGGTTTGTGTAGTTCACAAACTAGTAACTCTATCTCAGTTCCTTTATCAAGGAAGACAGTTACTCGAGCTACATATCATTTAGTCCAGACCCGAATGAGTCACAGCTACAATCACAAGGTAAAGTCTCGCACATTTGAGGTAGGTGACTTAGTTCTCAAGGAAAATCCCAAAAATCAGAAAGACAGAGAGAAGAAGGGTAAGTTTGAACCAAATTGGCTTGGTCCTTACATCATTACAACAGCTAATGGATCTGGTTCATATGAAATCTCAACCCCAGAGGGCGAACCTTTGGAAGATCCTATCAATAACATGCGCCTTCACAGGTTTTACACATAGCTCTTCGGAGTATCCTAACTCAAAATACAAAAAAAATACAAAAAAATACAAAAATACAAAAAAATAAAAAAATACAAAAAAATCATAAACATAAAAAAATCATTACTTGGTGAAAACTTGGCAAACGAGCACCTTGTGACACAAAAAAATTGAAAAATCAAAAAAGTAAAAAGAAATAAAGTCGTCCAACGGTGAAAACCACTTTGGTGGCACCCTGGGCAAGTACCATGGTGAAAACCGGGTCACTGGTGCCATGTGTAGAGACATTTCTCCTCCCTCCTTTAGGATTCAATTTCATCATTTCACTTTGCATACACTCACAACCTATCCATCCATAATAGACTCACCCATTCCCATCATGGCTTGTTATTGATCTACCTAAGATTGGTTAGCCATTCATAATAATCCCTCCTTTTCACCTTTTCCATCCATAATAAATCAGCGCCTATCTGTGGCTAAGGCAAATCCCAAGTCTAGTGATGGGTGTGGAACTGAGAGCATCACACGTTCTGAGGAGTACAGTTTCTTCCAGCTTTCTTCAGTCTATCCGCACACAATCCACAATAAAGCAACACTTGCATCGCCAGTCTGCAATAAAGTTCCGCCTTCTCCGCAATAAAGTATCAGTTTCATGGATTCAGTCAATTCTGATGGGACACAGTAGCAACGGGTTTCAACAAATCAAATCTTTTAACAGACTCAGACAACATTATGGTTCAGTGTTATCTATCCTTTTGTGAAAGTAAACATTGTGACCACAATCAAATAGACTTATACAAGTGACAAGAGACACTAAACTTGAGGACTACAGTGGATGTTGGTGTCGAGTCTTGGCTTTCTTTTTTATTTTATCTTTTGGTGACATGTCTTTTAGCTTTTCTGGGATGTATCTGACTAGAGATTTTATCTCCAGGATGTCTTTGACTAGAAAGGCAAGGATGGGGTATCATCACTTATTTTCTGTGTTGTTTGTGGATTGTCTCTTAGTAATGTTATGACTTCTCCAAGGATATGAGGACACTGTGAGTCTATTGTGAACTGGGGCATTCTTTGTTTGCGACTGTCTGATCTCCATGCAAATAGGTACAATGACTTTCTGGGTCGAACATATGCCTAGATTGTCATAACCTATTTTCCATAATAAAGTTCAATGATGATAATAGCACAAGAAGCTCTTCCATTCCATATCTTCTATCTTTCATCCCCCTTTCTTGATTGACCTCCATAGTCCTTCTTGAGTCCATGTAGCCTGCTATCACATGACTGAGTATAATGACACGCCAAAAACATTTACATTTTATATAGTTTGCACCTGCATCACTACATATTAGCATTTCATACATACATATAGATATCACAATTGCATCTCATCCTGTACATTATCATATTCATCTGCATTTCATACATTCATATTTGCATTTGCATAACATTTAAAAACATAAAAGAACAAAAATATATTGTATTTCATCATGTACATATTTGCATCCATATCATAAGCATCATATAGAAACATGCATCACATAGAAGCAACATCACATAGGTACACATGCATATAGCTGCCGCAAAGATGAATCATCTCATATATATATATCAAAATCATAAGTGTCATGATACAATGATGTCAAAATCATATGGCTACAATCACCCGAAGGTGTCATCATACAAAATGGTACAACACTGATACATAGGGAGCCCTCTAAGGCTATGATGAACTCCCTCCCTTGGAGCTAGCTAGTCTCGACGAAGTCTGAGCCCCGGAAGGACCCGCCCCAGGATCATCTCTCCTGCCCCCACTATCTGGTGGTGGTGGAGGACCCATGACCCCAACGCTAGATGCCTGTCTCCTGTCTCTCCCTCCAGAGGTCGTCGCAGTCTATGATGGTCTCCGGAAGCTGCTATCTTATTGATCTAGTGGCACCACTCCATAATATAGGTCTCTGCAGTAGGCTATCTCCTCCCCTGCCTGCAGAACATAGGCGTATCCAGCCCCGGTGTCCTCTGTTGTCTGCCTCTCTGCCCTCAGTGTTGTCTCATCCTTTGTATAGCACTGAATAGCCTGATCCCTCTCCCACTCAATGTCCCTCAACTGTCTCCTAAGTCTAGTTGTATCCCTCTCCAGATCCTGGATGTCATCTGTCTGACCTTGGCAGATCTTCCCCAAGGATAGTAGCTCATCCTCCTCCTCTCTCCCCTCACCCTATCCCTATGGCTGCTCCTATCCCAGTCCCCATCCCTGTACCTGTCAGAAGCCTGTACCTTAGGAACATGTGTTGTTGGCACATGTAACAGCAATCCACCTCTACCCCTCACTACATGAGCCTGATGAGCCTGTCTCTCCTCTTCGTCCTCTCTCCTCTCAGCTACCCTCCTCTCTGCCACTACCCCTTACCTCCATCGTTGGCCTCTGCCTCCGCCATCCCCACTATCATCTCCACCATCACCCTCTATATGCTCCCCTGGATCCATCAGCCGTGGAAATGGATGCTCTGCCCAATATGCAATATACTCTACATCTTTCCCTGCATCCTCCACATCTGCCCATATATCCCAAGGCATCAGCACCATATCCAACATCTATGTCACTGCCTGATCATAAGACAGTAATGAACCTAAATGAATATGATCCCTCACTATCCGCGCATACATCCTTGACCCCCATGGCATCCGCTGTATCCCATCGAACTGCCTGCATACCCTGCCTATCAATTGCCTCTCAATAATATATGGTGTCCTCCCTATCAGATACATGTTCCTGAATACATATGGCAGCTCCACTGCATCATCCTCTCACTCCTCACAGTATAAGTAAGGCCTCCATACCACACTATCTATCTCATCAATCACTCGGCGCCAATACTCCAACCTCCCAATCTGTGGCTGAGAAGTAATCATATCATATAAATGTACATAACTACGCCCATGTCCCCTACCTCTAAAGTGTATTGACCATGTAACCGGAAGATGCTCATATGCCCATACCTGCAGTAATGTCACTCCGCACCCCAATCCTGTTGATCCATGATACACAAACTGATGCAACTCATAGTACAAGTGTGCCAGCAGGCACGACCCCCATGCAAACCTGGTGTGCTCAGTCACCAATGTCTCCAGTGTCCTCCCCCATCCCACAACCAACCCTCTTGTTGCCCTATCCGGATAGAGGAATCCACGATAACTCCTGCCAGCACCACTGGTAGTGCCAATCCTATCGCTATCATGGTGTCCCAAGCCACATGTCCTGCTCTCATCTCCAGTCTTGGATCCTGAAACACTAGTCTCAGTGCATCCCTGTCTTCGTCTCGATCATAAGGAACTAACTCCCCATCGATCGGTATCCTTAGTATCCTATATACATCCTCTAAGGTGACTGTCATCTCACCCATTGACAAATGAAATGTACATGTCTCTGAGTGCCATCTCTCAGCTAATGTAGTCAGCAATCCCATGTTCGCCTGAAACTCAGGCACATACAGAATATATCGTAGTCCCATGACCTTAACTGCTACTCTATCTTTGAATGTTAGCTCTGGTCGTAAACTTTGAGTTGAAGGGAATCTCTCCCGTGACTCTAGCATCGGTAAGTCCTTTTGCAGTCAAGCAACAACTGTGTCAATCCTAGTGGTATTCCTTGTTCATCACAAAGTATTGTTTTTTGTCCTAGTGCTTATATCTATCATATGACACTCTATCCTAGTAGTACTCCTTGTTCATCGCAAAGTGTTGCTTTTTATCCTAGTGGTACTCCCTGTTCATCACAAAGTGCTTCTTTGATCCTATCTTTTAGGGCACCTACTTGAGTGTATTCTCTTGAGTAGCTTATCCAATTGGCAACGTATGTTCTATGACAACCTATGTTCTATCACAGAATTGTCAATTTTTTTGGTACTCCCTGTTCATCACAAAGTGCCTCGATCTATCCTATTCTAGGGCCCTTACTTGGGTGTATCCTCTTGAGTAGTTTCCTGATTGGCAATGTATGTTCTATTACAGAATTGTCAATCCTAGCCCTATCTGTTATCCTAGTCTTCCCTAGAGGACCTACTTGAGTGTATCCTCTCAGCAGCTTATTCAATCGACATCGTATGTTTATCACAGAACTGCCGATTCGACCTTGAAGACATAAATGTGCATTCGTGACACAAACGCGCTTGCATACTTCAAAAACACACCTTCCCTTCACAGACGCGCCTGACACACACAGACGTGCCTCTATTCGGCACAGACACATTTGTCCTGCACAAATGCACCTGCAAGACACAGATGTGCTCGCACTGGACACAGACGCTACTGAAATCATAGACGCGCCTGGCACTAACATAGACGCGCCTAGCCTACCCAGACTCGCCTTGGCTTTCTCCCCCCCCCTCCCCACTTGACATTTTTTTAGACATACCTAATGTGCATTTATTGACCTACCTAACATGCATTTATGACAACAATTAATGCAACAAAGTGTAAGGAGGTTTTGTGGTACTTACCGGCTCTCCTGCCTCTGCTGGCCTCTGATATCGACGAAGGCGATCGAATCTATGCACCAATACCATCGTTGTTGACTGATCTTTGCTCTCTTTGCACGTTGATCTCTTCGATGTGTGGATGACAATGAGGATGTTTTCCCTCATAGTCTATAGACTGCCCTAGCCCTAATCTCTCGTGTGAGTCTTCTTTATCCCGTGACTGTCACTCTATCATGTCTTGTCAGTCCTTTCTAGCCTTTCTTTCTTATTGAGAGATTGTTTGCGATCCTTTCAAACATTTTCATCCAATCTCTCAAGGGGGCATATCATTCCCATCTTAGGGAAACTTTGTATCAGTTTATCTTATCTTCTTTGAAACAACACAACAAGTTGCATTGTCTCAAAGAGGGGCAAAATGTAGACACCTAAAATTGTCCTATCTAGTTAAATAAATATTTTATTTATTTAATTATTTAAGCCTAATTCTTCTATTAATTAAATAAATCTTTATTTATTTAATTAATTCATTTATCATCTTCTAGCCTTATTTCTCATTTAAATAAATGCATTTATTTATTTAATTAATTCATCAACCTTTTCTACTCATGACACATGTCATTCATCTCTTAATTCCTACACTACCTACCCTCTCATTATTTTCTTATTTATTTACCTACCCTCTAATCCTAGCCGACCATTTATCTTTTACACCTTTCAATCTTATCCCTCCATTTCTTATAGTGTCTTTTATATAAGAGGATGCTTCCTTCATTATCAACCCTAATGAGCTAATCCCCCAACTACATTTTCGAACTTTCATATGCGATCAAGCCTACTTGCAACTACACTTCCGTTCTTTGTTGAGCTCTTGTGCACACATAAAATCTGAGAGCAAATATATCAAGCAAGATCAATGGAGATAGGAAGAATGGAGATCCAAACCTTATTGGACAAGTGATGGTATAATCTTTGTGATTTTATTTGATTTGCATTGTCTTAGGTAATCTTCATATGTTATGGTGGATCTTTGTTGTTGTTAGGCTAAGGTTTTGTGGTTGAATTCATTTAGTCTTTCAATATTGTTGTTTCCATTTTAACCATAAACATTGGTAAATATAAGTAAGATAATTATTTTTTAATTAAATACATTAAGTTTTTATAGTCTATTTTTTTTCTAGGTAAGCTTATCCCTTTATGGGGGCGGATCCCTATATTATTCTTCCAATTACGTAGGTAAATCGAGAAATTACATATATCCAAACCTGGTCTCCTAACCCCGATTGTCACGACCGGTACTAGACTATTATTTATAGATAAATTTATTTAATTAGACATTGATGTTATTGATGACATTTGACCTTGTGATATGCTTGACAACATTATTTTAATGTGATGATGTTATTTGATTGAAATTGTTATTTTTTATGTGATATTATTTATATGGTGAAATATTAATTATGTTATGAATTTTTATATATCATGATGATCTAACGACTTTGTTGAGTGTGAGGTGGATGTAGAGTCGACCGTCGAAAATGAGTATATGACCGAGGAGGGGTCTCCTAGCTCATTGGCAGCAACCCAAGAAATGTGAACCTATGCATACTCACACAAATTATTAATAATAATTAAATAAGATTAATTACATTAAATATTCAAATAAAATTAGAAAGTTATAATTAATCAATTATAGTATTAATTAAATATAATTGGAACATAATATTTAAATTTAAAATAAAAACATTAAAATATAATTTGAAAATCTAAACAAGAGATAAGCCTCCTGTAACTGTAACTGAGACTCTAAATTGCATAATTAGGGGAGGTAACTCGGTCTTCACCAAGAATGCATAAGTTTTGCAATCTTCTTCTCACTTAACTGGCTATTTCTCCTTGTTTATTTTGCTCTCAACTTCAGTTCTCCAGTTTAACTCTCCTTTCACCATTATTTTTCATGAGTCTAGATCCACACTTTGAGGATCGATTTTCTCAGCCAAGGCAGGTTTTAAACAAGTCCCAGCTGCCATTCCACAGACGTCCAAGATTGAGCTGGCGGCTTCCACTTAATCATCGCATTTTTCTTGTGCTGAGTCCAATTTCTGTAGGGGTCGATTTGGTTGGTAGGGACGATTGGGCAGATCACGGGTTGGCAAGGGAGAGGGCACTAGTGATCTACTCTCCTCACCACGCCACCTCCTCTCCTTCCCTCTCCTTCCCACGTAATTGCAGATCAAACTGTCCTAAGGCGCCTGAAGGAGTTAAGAAATTCTGATTTGGAGAATTGTTGAAAGTCGCGCCTCCTCTCCTCTCCTCACCATCAACTTTGCAAGGTTTATCTCTGGTAAATATTGTTCCATTTTATTGTTTTTCCTGTAGATTTCTCGTTGGAACGAAACATATACATTTAGAAATTTATATGATTACCTTGCTATTTAACCAGTCGATTCTTTCTTTGTTTCTTGTAGTCTTTACCTGCAGTTTTCCTTTATTTCATTTTTATGCATTTACCTTGGCTAATTGTTGTATACAAAATGGGCATAGTTTCTGATTTCCTTGTTGACCAGCAAGTCGATTTCTAGGTGGAATCAAATAACACCCCACCATCTTCTCTTTCTCTGTGTTTTGTCGAATGGGCCGATCTGGTAGAGTGCTTTGGATCGATTTTGGGTATGTTTAAAGTTCTATTTGGCTGGATCAATACCCATGTGGGTAAAATTGTCTCTCTATAGTGAATTGTTTTGGATAAATTTAAACCAATCAACTCTTGTGGGCATATCGATTTTGCAGATCCTCTATACTTCATTTATCGTGTATTAACCTTGGTTGCCATTTGAATCGGTATGGTAGGCAGAGTCTTTGGCTTGGGTGATTCTTTTGCTAATTCTCATGTCTCCTTTTTGGTAATTTGATTTGATTAGCCTTTAGTTATTATAGTCAATTATTATTAGAAGTCTAATCTTATTGACTAACCCACTAAGATTAGAAGTCTAATCTCATTATATTTAGTAATAGTCACCAATATATTTATATATATAAATATAGATTATGTTCATGCTTGGGGTATGATCAAGAAACAAAACATTAATAATAAATGTAATTAATCGAGAGGGGTAATTTACATTTTACTATCTATGAAGGATGGCTTTGGAAAGATGTGCTTGATTATGGGAAAAACAAGGAAGGGTGTTTACACCTACCCCAAAAGGGTTAAAGTTGGCCAATAAATTAATTAATTTCTTCTTGCCATAACACATGTAGCTAAGTTCAACATTTTGGTTGTTAGATACTACATGCATGCACAGGTTCCATTCTTGGTCATTGGTTTCGATTTGCTAGGGAACTCCATCGTGAGGGATGAGAGCTTATCGTTAGCACTAGGAAGCATAAGTTTCATTTGGTTGGGCAGATTAAATGTCTAGGTCATATGTCCATCTTCCAGTTGCAGATGGAGGTGAGTCTGATGGCAATGGAGACGATACATCTAGAGACAGAGTTTTAGAGATAATGCATTGTAAAGAATGAACTATTGTAATTTCATTGTATCATTTTGTTATTGAAATGATCAATGTGGTCTCATGAATAAGCTAAGTAGGTCTACTGTCATAAATACGATAGGAGCTCACTATGTATATGTAACTAACAAAAGTAAGGAAAACTACTAACCCACTAACCTGCTAACTAGTGTCAATTATGTGTGTGACTCATAGCTTATGTGTTTTTTTTATGAGTTTTCTTTTTATTTTGATTTATGTATGCTTAGCACTTATAATGGATAGTGATATTGATGCTAATTAAAGTTTGCTAAGTTATCCTTATTTGTATTAGCTTTAGTTTGTTTTTAACCGTTAATTTAACATAGAAATTTGTAGTTTTCTTGCACGTTACCTTTAGTTAACTTTAATTTATCTTATTCATATTCCTACTAACCTTAGGTTGCAATATTTATTCTTGTTACCTTCTAGTTCCTACTTTATTTTAACTCTTTTCCTTATAATGAATGTTAAATCTTGCAATAATATTAATGGTAATTTGTTAATCATTTGTAATAAATATATGTATACCTTAGTAGTACTTAATAATGTATGTTAGATTTAATTAGAATTTAATTATGTTAGTTTTTCTAAGGTTAGGACTAGCGGGTCCTTACACCGATACATCAACATAGAAAATCTACAAATACTTGTAAATATATTCCTTATAAAAGTAAGTTATTCGCCTGCAAAAATTTAGAATCCTCCTAGCCGCTGTAGGTTGAAAGGGAGAACTCTCTTCTTGTAACATCTTATACAAAGTACCAAATTGGTTGTTCCTAATCCCATTATGGAATTCCTTCCAAACTGCCTTCACAGTTCCTCCACGATTCTCCCCTTCCATAGCCTCCTCCCCTTGATCCTTTGAATCTCCCTCTTCTTCTACCCCTTGAGAATAAATTGAGACTAACTTATCTGATACATCCATTTCAATCTGGAAGATCCCATTTGCAATCTTGGTCCAATTATACTCTACCACAAAGTCATTGCCCACCCAGAATCCAATCTCCCTTGAATTCAAAGACTACACAATCGGGTAGAAGAATGCATGGTATACCATCTCATCATGTTGGTGTTCTTCCCTATCCTCACCAAGACTAACATCCAAAATCATATTCATTTCTTTAAGGGAATTGTCATCCCGAATGATAAAAAAAAGTTTGACACTATGTTTCCCTTGTTTCCTCCTTGCACTAGCATCCAAACCTTGCGAAAGCCATAGATTCCCCTGCTGAGAACTAGCACTTTTCCCTACTCTTCCTCTCTTCCTCTAGACATCTCAACATACCTCATACTATGCTCTAAATAGAATTGAATAATTCATTGATTTAACCTCCAAAGAGAATCTCCAAGTACCATGCCAAATCTCTAAGAAAATCTTGCTTTACTAGTCTAATGGCTCATGGATTTCAAACAGCAAAAAAGACAATCCAAAGAGGATTTTGTCCCCTCTAAGGATCTCTATTCTAGACTATTTCTTTGTGCTTTTTTACTACCCAAGGCTAAGAAAGGTACTCTCATCTATATTAAACCTCTCATGTACCATCCTTTGCTTGATTCCATCCTTTAAAAGACCATCAAACCATATTCACTCCTTGATATTCTATTTAGAAATGAAATCAATTTGATTGCTACATACCAAAGTAATGAGAGAGAAAGCTATCAAAATCTCCTAATCTAATGAATTGTCCAAATTTATCACATCTTCCTAATCTTGATTAATCTCTTCCCTCAACTATACAACTTCCTTTTCATCAAGTTCCCCTCTCAAATTAGCTAACTTTTCTGCTACTCTATTAGCCTCCATGTATATGTGTGAGATTGAGTAGTTGTCCAAGTTGTTAAGAAGACTTCTAATTATTCCCAACCATTTTTTCAGCTTCCAACTCATAATATCATTCTTATTAACAATATTGATGCATATAAGGGAGTCCCCTTCTATGTCTACCACTTTTATCCCTTTACTAATACACAATTAATTCCATAGGCCAAAGCTTCAAACTCTACTTCATTATTTGTAATCATTCCAACATGTCTTGCCAAAGCCCCTATACATTAACCAAAACTATGCCTTATAATGTACCCAGCTCCTACCAATCATGGGTTTCATCGGTGCGCGCCATCGAAATTTAACTTGAATCTTTCTTGATCAAGTGCTTCTCATCTAACCTTCTTTCTATTCATCCCCTTGTTTGGGGCTAATGATGTTGGAGTTTTTGACCTTCCCAAATTCTTTGAATCTCTACATCCCAAGAAGTGAAGTAATAGCTTTTCTTGGATTTTTAGTTTGAATTTGCCAATTCACATATCCCTTCTTCTATTTTACCAATAACCTATTTCACTGACATGCTTTTTTTCCTGAAAAACTCTTCTATTTATTTTCTTCCTAACTTGCCAGACCAGCATTCAAGGATTTAGGATTCAAATATCACTCCTCAAATTCTTCCTATCTCTATTTGTCTAGCCCAACCTAATAGAGATAATAGCTAATTCCAACATGATGAAGTATATGTACAATTAAGCAAGAGATGATCGACTGTTTCACATTCCATGAAGCATAATAGACATCAACTAGGTCCTTGAATCCCTATAATATGTAGTCGGTCACCTGTTAATATTTTCCTATGCAACACCACCCATAGGAATGCTGTAATACATACATATTCCAACATATCTTATGTAGCCAGTCTTTGTTTCTATGTAGATCATTTTGGATCCCATGTCCTAGCTTAGCCGAATAATCTCTTGAACTGACTAATGTCCATATCACTTCATCATCTTCATGTGTTAAAGTGACCTTTCTATCTCGCAATATTACTTTCACAACCTGCACGTCTCCCATTAGTATGCCCAAACTGTCAACATCCACCCAAGTATAGTTATTTTTTCCCTCTTCTACATCTCCAATTATATATTTGTCTACCGTATGTCCACACATATCAATAACTTCAATGATCCATTTTGGATTCCCTAATTTATCTGCAATTGATTCATCGCCATTCCAAGAGTCTACCCAAAACTTTGTCTACCTATCATTCCCTATTTTCCATGAAACATGATTAGTTATAATTGGTCTGCTATCCCACATAAATTTCCACACTATCGATCCTCCTTCAGAATTCACCATGGTCAATATCCTTAGTGGCTCTTCCTGATCCAAGTATTTTTTCCTGATTATTCTTGTCCACAATCAATCTGGCTCTTTGTAAATTTTCCAAAGTAGTTTAGCCCCCAATTCTCTATTTTGTTTTGCCATATTCCTTAAGCCCACTCCTCCCATTTCCTTCGATTTACATGCCAAATTCCACCCGATCAAAGGAATTTTCTTGTCTTCTTTAGATCCCTACCAAATAAATTTCTTCATAATACCCTCATTTGATAGTTGGCCTTACATGTCATTTTAAAACATGATATAACGTAAATTGGAATTGTAGCCAAAACCAATTTAATCATCAATATCCTCCTAGCCAAAGATAACCATTTATTTTTCTAGGAGGCTATTGATTCTGCAATTATTTCTTGTTTCCTCTTAGCTAGTTGTGTTGCATTCCTTAATTATCATAGGGGCTCCCAAATGTTTTGACGACATATTTAAAAATGAGAAACCCAACACATTAGCTATTCTCCTTTGACTAGCCTTGTTAATGTTGAAGAACACTTTGATTTTTCAAAAATCAATATTTGTCTAGACACCTTAGGATATTTATCAATTGCATCTCTAATTATCTCACCTTTTGTAATAGATCCTTCCCCAAGTAATATTGTGTCATAGTGCAAACTGTGAATGGGATAGAGTGATACCTTTTGTCACCTTAATAACTTTCTAAATTTTGTTATTCTTTATTTTATTAAAGAGCCTTCCCATTGCTTTAGCCATTTTTACAAATAAAAAAGAAGATAGTGGATCACCTTGACAAAGCCCATTCATATCCTCAAAGAAGCCACATACAGAACCATTCATCAAAACAAAATATTATGGAGTAGAAATACAAACTTTTATAATATCAATCCATCCATCACTAAAACCAAAATTTTTAATTACTACAATCAAAAAATACCATTTCACTCTTATCATATATGCTTTACTAATGTCTAACT
The DNA here is from genome assembly GCF_030272615.1 of Cryptomeria japonica. Taxonomy (NCBI): domain Eukaryota; kingdom Viridiplantae; phylum Streptophyta; class Pinopsida; order Cupressales; family Cupressaceae; genus Cryptomeria; species Cryptomeria japonica. Next base: position 417,617,199 of record NC_081411.1, on the reverse strand, counting down.
TGATGAGCATACCTTTTATTCTCATCAAATATTTGTAATTTTTCAGTCTAGGTTCTACGCTATTAGTCATGTACACACATATTTTTATTTTATGAAATTTTCTATTCTAGATGAATAGTAGTATTAAGAATGGAACTTAGTAGAAAATGAAACCAATTGAAATTCTTAAGATAAGAAATAATTGAATCTGTTAAAATGACATAGTGGCTTTTCATTTACTCAAAATTCGTGAGTATATACATATGTAAGAATTGATAATTATTATCAATTTGTATCATGGATCCCCTATTGCTAATCAATATTATATAATAAGGTTGCAAAATGCAAGAAAAATGTGATATAATATTCAAAAAAAAGAATTTAAAGATATAATAAGTTTGCAAAATAAATAAAAAATAGTATATAATATAAAATATTATATCTTTTCTAAATAAAATCAAGGTATAAAAATGGATACTATTCTTCTGGTTGTACCAAAAAAACACACCTCTAAAACAAAAAAAACAAAATCGTAACAATGTTTGGAGGAAAAAAGCATATTGGGCCGCAACAAAAGCTCTTTCTTATGTTAAGAGTGAATATATTTATTCTGAGCTTGAGCTTTACGGTGATGGTGATTGAAAGATATTCCCTACAGCTAATTCATCGGGAAGAAAACTCAAGGGTTTTCTTTCTTCCACAGCATCCTCCATAGCAGAGGAAGAGGATAAGCAAGAACAAGAGGAAAGAGGATGAGAATAAGTCCTCTGGCTCGACCCAATTTTCACCACTATTTTTGACCCTCGATTTTATCATGCCCAAAAAAGAAGATTCTGAAAATGGTAGACAAGAAGATCCCGAAAATGATGAATAAATTAGAGGAAGTGGTGCACACCCTCCAAGAGGAGCAATGGGAATCTCTAGGGTCTCTTGGAGGTACGTGGAAAGATGGTCAGACAAAAGGGGCACAGTTCTATAATCCACTATAGCCCTTAGTGAAATTGGCCTGTAATCCCCAAAACATTTGCACTCTTGCCTTTTAGATATTAAAGCAATAATTGCATTGTTGATATCTTTGACAGATTTTTTCCTCCTCATCTCTTCCATTAGCATGAAAACATCTTGGACAACAAAATTCCAGCATCTTTGATCAAATTTAGTCGGAAACCCATCTGGCCCCAAGGTTTTTTTCTGGGTGTAGTTGAAGAGTTACCTTTTTAACCTCCTTCAATGTGAATTCTTTTGAAAGGCTCTTGTTATCTTCTTCATTGATACAAGTTGGAATATTTTCTAGGATCTCGTCCACCTAATGGGAATAAGTGTCTGTAGCATTAGCCAGAATGTCCTTGAAGTGCAAAAATGCCTTTTTGTCTATCTTCCTAAGCTCCCTAGTGGATCTCCCATCTTGCAATAGATTTTCTTAAATTTCATTCCTAGCCCTTCTACTCTTAACAAAAGCATGAAAAAATTTCATGTTAAGATCTTTTGTTGCTAACCAATTTCTCTGGCCTTTTCTCTCCACTATAATTCTTCCCTAGCTAAAAGCTTTGAATGAACTTCTTTGAGATATTTTTCCTTCCTGTAATCCTCAGTAAACATTCCAGTGCAAATGATCTTTTCATTTAACTTCTTTGATTCTTTCCACACTATCTCTTTTTCTACAAATATTTTTTTCAAAAATTTGTGTTCCAGGTTCTCAACTTCTACTTTAAAAAATTTAGTCTTTTGATAAAATAATAGGAGGTCGTACCTTCATATATAACACTTTCAATCCACCAATTCCTCAATTTATCATCCAAAGTAGGCTCCCTCCACCACATGTTGGAGAATTTTTAAAAATAATTCCTTGGTTTCTCACTATTCTCGATCTCCAAAGTGACTGGAAAATGGTTAGACATAGAAACAAGGATAATGAATGATTCATAGGAAATATCATCTTTCATCCATCCTGGTCCCACCAAAAAATGATCTAACCTCTCTACTATATTGGTGAAACCCAATCTATGATTATTCCATATGAATAAACCATTCTTTGGTACACAATCTACTAATTCCATCTCTACCACAAACTCTTAAAAGTCCATCATCGCCCTATTATTACCAAGCACTCCCCCTTTTTTCTCCTTGGAATGCAGTAATGCATTAAAATCTCCCCCCCCCCCAAAAAAAAAAAAATTTCTCCAACCATCTCATTATTTTTAATCGGTCCATAAATATTCAATGCATAGAAATTTTGAATATCCATCTTTGATTTTACTTCACATAGCATCCAATGGTTTGAGAAATCTATAATAGATACGTCAAAATTATCTTCCTACCACAAAATCCCTAGTCCTCCTATCGAGCCTAATGCATCTACAAATGTACCTTTACAAGTTTTATAATATTTTACAAAACCTTCTCCAACTTTGGCATTCACCTTGGTTTCTTTCAAAAATATCAAGTCCACCTTAATCCTCTCCAAATGACGCTTGACTAAGTGTCTTTTGTTAGAGGTCAAAAGACCCCTGACATTCTAGGTGATAAGTTTCATTGCTTTCCAAGGGAGCACTATGTTTCCTTGAATGATGTAAGAAATTTCTTGATGTTGAGAAAGCCTTTCTCCCTTGCCTCATGTTCTCTCTTTTGTTTGTTAGATTTTCTACCTCTTCCCTTCTCAGTTTTGCCAAAGAAGGATGCCATAGATTGACTCCAGTACTTGGGTTCCAATGTTGCAATTTCATCATATTCTTTCATATCTTCTTCAATCTCCCAATCCTCTCCTGACTCTTGAAGATATTGATTAACTAAATTAACCATATTAATCTCAATTTCTTTGTTTTCATTATGATACTACTCTGGCAATTTCACCTTACTTCTATCTTTTTCTAATTCTTTGGTTGGATCTACAAATTTTATTGTATTATTTTCCATCCTCCTATCTATTTCTTTATTCTTTGCGATGTTTGTAGAGTAACATTGTATTTCTTTATTTTGGTTATGTTGAGAAGCAGGAACTAAACTCTCTCCAATCATCTTATATGCCTCTTCCTTTCTTTTACTTTCGGTCTCTTTCGCAGTAACCATTTTCTCCAAACAAAATTTTCATTATTTTCTCTTCTTTGGGGTCAATCCCTAATAGTATTTCCTTCCATTTATTTTGCATTGGCTTTATGTATGATCTCTTCTTTCGCATCTAGTATAGAATAATTTGTCCTCTTCAAGCTCTATGCTCTATATCCAATGTGTTTTAGTGGTGCATTGTATTATTTTCTTTGGAATTTCTCTTATTGCCGCTAATTTGATTCTAGCGTATAGATAAGAATCTCAATCTACTAAATCCAAATCAATTTCAATAATTGGTCCCAATGATCTTCCTATTTTCTCCAGACAATCCTTTGTCCAGTGTTCTCTTGGAAGGTTATATAATCTAATCCATATAGACTTCTCATACAGATGTAGTTTTGTTGGATCAAAATTGGCATACCACTTTTGCATATAAATTGGAGAATCCTGAATGCAGTAAAGACCTTCTTGCAGAATTTTCTCCCTTTCTTTAGCATTTGAAAAAATTGCTATGAAAAATCCTCTTGGTAGGAATTTCAAAATAAATTTTGTTTTCCATGAAAATTTTGCCCATTTTCTTATATATTCTATATCCTTCTTAGGGCCAATAACCTTGCATATAACTTCAAGGTGTTCCATCAATCTCCTATCAATAGATACTTCCTTTGTAACATTGATGGCATCAAATTTGTTATGTTCTTCTTCATCACAATATTACTCTTCTTTTGTATTGTGTTGTCCCTAATGGTATGATGAAATAATAAGTGTCTGGTAGAATACTGAGAGGGGGGGGTGAATCAGTATACTGAAAAACTGATACAAACTTCCCAATCTCAAATTCAAACTCACAAAGTAAACTTTCACTATCAAGAACAATACTCAACATCAACCGGTTAACTGTTATAACAACTTAATAGGAAACAACTTCAATCTTGTAAACATCAAAATGCTTAATCATATCTCAACATATTCAATCTCTCAATGCTTCCAATTATCATGCCTTATCAGAATAGTTAACTAATCAATCAAATAAGATCATAACCACAAAAACATTCACCACTTGACACAAATGTTTATACGTGGAAAACCCAAATAGGTAAAAACCAGGGTGAGATGAGACTCGCAAGGATAGCTATCTGAACTCTTCTGAAGTTCGCCCTGTTAGGAGCCAAGCCTGTTAAAGCTTTTACAATAAACCCTATTAAGAACTAATTCTATTAAGAATCACCCAGTTAAGGGATTTACAAAATGCCTTAATGAAAAAGAAAAATACCAAGCTAATGGACCACCTTGTTAGAGGATTTAATAAGTAACCAAGCTTGTTAGAGCTTACCTAATTAGGGGATTTCAATTTGTTGTAAATTTTAGAAAACAACAGGTTTTCTTGATCTATCTGAATAGAACTACATTTGCTTGATCAGATCCTTTTAAGCTTCAATCTGTCTTTACACAAACTGCAGATCCATTCTCCAATTAGGCAACCACACACTCAACTGGTTTTCAGCCAACACTCCTACAAACAACTTCATCGACCTTAAATACAAATCAATTAGGTCAGTAACACAACAAAAACCTAATTCTCTCATAGAGATTACAAACAAGTCGGTTCAATCTTGACCGTTAGAAATCATAACACTCTTTTCACATTCTTCAAGAAATTCCAACTGCTCCATGATCACCACTTCATCGGACTTTGTAACTCATCACACGCTATGCATTAGATGCAATCCACTTTGCTTGTTCCCTAGATAATCAAACAAACAAACAAACATGCCAAAACAATCTGAACTTATCCTAATTCAATGATCACATGTGTCACCATCATTACGGCTCATCATTAGATCTTAAACCAACAAACTTGATCGGTTAGGTTTTAACAAAAAAACAACTAGTAGGGTTTACTAGTTACATTGCATAGAAAAGGGTTTAACCTTATACACCAGTTTACCGGTTCAACTCACAAACTAACATATTGGTTTACAACATCTTCCTCAAAGCTCTTCTTGTTGGTTACAAGCCAATACCAATAATAACAACAATATCAGCAATATCATAAATACCATTACTGGTTCAATTGACATCAATGACAACATAACATATCATTAGTGCAATCTTCATGCAAATGCTAACAATCTCCCCCTTTGGCATTGATGGCAATACAAATATCAACGTCTCTGATTACTGTTGTGATTGGTGAATAGGAATCCTGGTTTACATTACCAAGTATTCACCATGCTCTGTCTGTCATCAGCTTGTCGTTGGTTTCCCTTTGTCAGTCACATAATTCTTCTCCCCCTTTGACAGCAATGCCAAATTGAAAGTAAAACATGTAATGTCAAATTTTCACTGTGCATCAACAACATACTGCAACTTGATGCTCCCCCTGTGGAATGCATCCACTTCTTCATCAATCCATGTAAATTTTACAAGCAATTCAAGGACTAATGCAATTAGCATAATGCTCAACTAACTTCATGAAGAGGGACAACCCCCAACTGACTTCTAAGATACTCAAAAGTAGTCTTAGGAAGAGGTTTGGTAAAGATATATACAAGTTGCTCCTGGGTAGAAACATGCTCTAAGATAACATTTTTACTTTGAACTTTTTTCCGTCAAAAAGTGATACTTCAATTCAATGTGCTTGGTGCGAGCATGCAAAACAAGATTCTTAAAATTATTAATGGCACTTGTATTATCACATAAAATCTTTATAGGTAATGAGATCCTCATCTTAAAACCTTCCAAAATGTGCCTCATCCAAATAGCTTGTGTGCAATTCATATAAGCTGCAACATACTCAACTTCAGCAGTAGATTGTGAAGTACAACTCTGCTTCTTACTATTCCATGAAACTAGCCTTCCTCCTAGAAAGAATGCTCCGTTAGTAGTACTTTTCTGGTCATCAACATTTCCTTCCCAATCAGCATCAGTGTATGCCTTCAAATCAAATTTTCCTCCATATGGATAACATAATCCATAGTCAATTGTACCTTTCAGATATCTAAAAAATTTATTTGTTGCTATCAGGTGTGCTTCCTTTGGATTCTTCTAAAATCTTCCAACTATACCAATTGCATGGGCAATATCCAGTCTGTTGTGAACAACATAGTGTAATTTACCAATCATTGACATGTATTCCTTTTCATAAACAGACTTAGATGCATCCTCCTTGGACAACTTACAACCTGTAACCATTGGTGTTCCAACTAGTTTACAGTCACTCATGCCAAAAGTCTTCAAAACCTCTTTCACATACTTAGATTGAGTAATGAAAATACCATTCTTCATTTGTTGTATCTGCAAGCCTATGAAAATTTTTATTTCCCCTACTAAAGACATTTCAACTTAATTTTTCATTTCATCTGCAAAACTGTTGCTCATGACATCATTACCTCCAAAAATAATATCATCAACAAATACTTCACTGACCAATATTTCATCTCCTTCAGACTTGAGATAAATATTACCATCATCACTGGTTCTTGCAAAGCCTATCTTCATCAGATGTCTTGAAGTCGCTCATACCATGTTCTGGGTGCCTGCTTCAATCCATACAAAGCTTTATGCAATCTGCATACCATGTATTTCTCATTTGTCAATAAATAACCATCAGACTGCTCTATGTATACCTCTTCTTCCAATATCTCATTAAAAAATGCAGACTTAACATCCATCTAGTATACCTTGAACTTCTTATGGGCTGCAAATGCAACTAAAGTTCTGACACCTTCTAGTCTTGCTACTAGTGCAAAAGTTTTGCCATAATCTTCTCCTTCTTCTTGAGCATAACCCTTGCAGACTAATCTTGCCTTGTTGCGAACTACAACACTATCTTCATTTAACTTGTTTCTAAATACCCATTTAGTACCTATAACATTCTTGTTTACCGGTCAGGGTACCAAGGTCCAAGTGTTGTTCTTCTCAATTTGATCCAATTCCTCCTCCATAGCTTTAACCCAATAATCATCACCAAATGCCTCCTTAGCACTTCTAGGTTCAATGGTGGAGATCATGCAAGAGTTCTCTCTTATTCTTCTTCTAGTTAGTACTCCAGCATCCTTATCCCCAATAATCTAGTCAGGACTATGGTTCAGTCTCACATACCTAGGAATAATATGATCATTATCTTCAGGTTCAGCTTCTTCATTATCATCTTCTTCTAAATTTATTTGTTCTGATTGAACAAATACATCAGGATTTGCTTTACTAGTTTTTGATTTAACAATTTTAGGTTCCAAAAGCAAAATGCAAGGATCTTCATCCTTTACTTTGAACTGGTTCCATCTAAGACTTCAAGACATTCATCTACACGAACATCAACACTCTCAACAATTCTCGGTGTCCAGTTGTTGAAGCATTTATAGGCCTTACTCTTGGTGGAATAGCCAAGAAATATGCCTTCATCACTCTTAGCTTCAAACTTCCTAATGTAATCACCTCTTTTAATAAAACATTTGGTACCAAATATATTGAAATAACTAACATCAGGTGATCGCCCATACCAATATTCATAAGGGGTCTTGTCCTTACCTCTTTTCATCAGAACTCAGTTCATTGTCTAAATAGTTGTACTTACAGCTTCTTTCCAAAATGTTTTCACTACATTTCCTTGTATCAACATTGTCCTAGCAGCTTCAACCACTGATTGGTTGTTCCTCTCTACTATACCATTCTGTTGTGGTATCCTTGGTGCAGAAAGTTGCCGCTTAATACCATTCTCATCATAGTACTTAGTGAATTCCTCAGAAGTAAATTCACCGCCTTGATCTGTTCTCAGACATTTTATCTTTTTGCTACTCACTTTCTTAGCTAAGGCCCTGAATTCCTTGAACTTACTAAAAGCTTCATTCTTATCCTTCAAGAATGTGACCCACATCATCCTTGAACAATCATCAATGAAGATCATGAAATATCTATCACCTTGAATGCTTCTTGTTCTTATTGGTCCACATAGATCTGTATGAACCAAATCTAACAAGTGCTTTGTTGAGAAGAACTTGCTCTTGAAAGTTGAAGAAGTCATATTTCCTAACTAACATTCTTTACAAAGAGCATTAACCGGTTTGTCTAGCTGAGGTAGACCTCTTACTGTCTTGGACTTTCTCACTTTAACAATGTTATCAAAGTTTATATGACAAAATCTCCTATGCCAAAGCCAGCTATCATCTATCTTTGCAATCAAACAGTTGCTAAATTTAGGATTAAGATGAAATAGATTACCTCTGATCTGTTTCTCGTTTGCAATCAATTCACCTTTGTTGTCAAAGATTTTGCACATACCATTTCTAAACTCCTGTGGGTATCCTTTGTCATTAAGTTGTGACACACTCAAAAGATTGTGCTTTAGGCCTTCAGCCTAATAGACATCGTCAGCACTACTCTTCCCATTAACATAAATAACTCCCTTATCTTTAACCATATAGGGTGAGTCATTGCCAAATCTGACAACCCCACCATCAAATTCCTTCAAGGAAAGAAATTTGCTCCGATCACCAGTCATGTGATGTGAACAACCACTATCAATGATCCAATCATCAGAGTTATCCATCTTGGACACTAGTGCCTTCTGATCTGATATCTCTTCCTTAATAGCTACAAACACAATATCTTCACTAGCATCATCATCAGATTCTTCATCATTAATACAACTATCAACCGCTATAAGACAATCTCTCTTGCCTTTGCCCTTATACTTCTTGGATTTGTCTCTCTTGTATTCATTTTCACCATTAGGACAGTTAGCTTCTATATGACCAATCTTGTTGCATGCAAAACACTTTAAAGGTAGCTTACCTCTATATTTCCCAGTGCCTCTAGGCAGTCATTTTGCCAACAATGCTTCAAGTTCCACCAGTTTGTCTTCATCATCATCATCTCTTTTGGGTCTAGATTCATAGCTATGACAAGTATCTCTACTTTTTCTCAGAGATGTGTTAGAGATAGAAGCTCTTAATGCAGATTTTGATTTTTGTACACTACCATCATAACCATTTAATTCAAAAGTAGTAAGTTTTCCAATGATAGAGTCAAGAGTTACCTTGGTTTTGTCAATGGACTTCAGCTCCTGAATAGCTGCAACTCGGATAGCATAGACCGGTAGCAGGGTTCTCAGTACCTTATTGATCACTATGGCATCTTCCACTTTCCCTCCTACACTCGTTATTTCACCAACTATCTCTTTTATCCTTTGACCATACTGTTGGATATTCTCACCTTCAGACATTCTCATGTGATCAAACTTTTCTCTTAGGCTCTCCTCTTTAGCAATCTTAACATGTTCATCACCGCTATAGATCTCTTCAAGTTTTTTCCATACTTCATATGTAGTTTAAAGACCATGAACATCTCCATATTTAGCATCAGACAAGGAACTGATAATAGCCTCCAATGCTTGATGATTTTCTTGTTGTTCTTTCTTTTTATCATCATCTAGGGTTCCAGTAGGTGCAATATACTTAGTTTTTGCATAATCCCAATACTGACTTCCCAGACTTAATGTAAATCTTTATTCTATTGCTCCATATCCTATAGTTATCTTTGTTGAACTTCGGACCTTCTTTCTTCATCATGATCTACAAGATCTTTTCCTCAAGTTGTTAGGATTTTAGGTTAAAGAGGACCTGAGACGCTTTGATACCAATTGATGGTATGATGAAAGAATAAGTATCTGGTAGAATACTGAGAGGGGTGGGTAAATCAGTATACTAAAAAATTGATACAAACTTCCCAATCTCAAATTCAAACTCACAAAGTAAACTTTCACTATCAAGATCAATACTCAACATCAATCGGTTAACTATTATAATAACTTAACAATAAACAACTTCAATCTTGTAAACATCAAAATGCTTAATCATATCTCAACATATTCAATATCTCAATGCTTCCAGTTATCATGCCTTATCAGAATAGTTAAGTAATCAATCAAATAAGATCATAACCACAAAAACATTCACCACTTGACACAAATGTTTATACATGGAAAACACAAATAGGTAAAAACCAGGGTGAGATGAGACTCACAAGGATAGCTATCTGAACTCTTCTAAAGTTCACCCTATTAGGAGCCAAGCTTGTTAAAGCTCTTACAATAAGTCCTGTTAAGAACTGATTCTGTTAGGAATCACTCGGTTAAGGGATTTACAAAATGCCTTGATGAAAAAGCAAAATACCATGTTAGGAGTAACCTCGGTAGAGGGTTTGAGAATCCAAGCTAATGGACCACCTTGTTATAGGATTTAATAAGTAACCAAGCTTGTTAGAGCTTACTTGGTTAGGGGATTTAAATTATGTTTTAATTGTTAGAAAACAACGGGTTTTCTTGATCTATCTGAATAGCACTACATTTGCTTGATCAGATCCTTTTAAGCTTCAATCTGCCTTTACACAAACTGTGGATCCATTCTCTGGTTAGGCAGCCACACACTCAACTGGTTTTCAGCCAACACTTTGCCAACACTCTTACAAACAACTTCATCGACCTTAAATACAAATCAATTAGGTCAGTAACACAACAAAAACCTAATTCTCTCATAGAGATTACAAACAAGTTGGTTCAATCTTGACCGTTAGAAATCATAACAATCTTTTCACATTCTTCAAGAAAATTCCAACCGCTCCATGATCACCACTTCATCGGATTTTGTAACTCATCACGTGCTATGCATTAGATGAAATCCACTTTGCTCACTCCCTAGATAATTAAACAAACAAACAAACAAATGTGCCAAAACAATCTGAACTTATCCTCATTCAATGATCACATTTGTCTCCATTATTACCACTCATCATTAGATCCTAAACCAACAAACTTGATCGGTTAGGTTTTAACAAAAAAACAATTGGTAGGGTTTACCTGTTACATTGCATCAAAAAGGGTTTAACCTTAGACACCAGTTTACCGGTTCAACTCACAAACTAACATACCGGTTTACAACATCTTCCTCAAAGCTCTTCCTGCCGGTTACAAGCCAATACCAATAATAACAACAATATTAGCAATATCATAAATACCATTACCAGTTCAATTGACATCAATGACAACATAACATATCATTAATGAAATCTTCATGCAAATGCCAATAGTCCCTCCTCTGGTATTGTGTTTTCTTCCTTGTTCCCATCTTCCCCCTTGCTCTACAAATCCTCCACTCTTTTTTTAAGTTTGTATAGTTTATGTTAATTAGTAATAAAGTTATTAGATTTGGATTCATGTATCTTTTTTTATCAACAATCATATTCTATGATTCATCATCAGTAAAATAAACTAGAGAAGAAAATATAATTTAATTTTTTAGAGAAGAAAAGATAATTTTATTTTTTTATAGAAGAAAAGATAATTTTATTTTTTTATAGAAATTGCTACCAATGAAGGTAACTCCCTTTCATTAAACAAAAAAAAATTACAATATAATCCTAATAGTAGAGATAGAATATCAATATACGAATGCCCTCAATGACTTCCCGAGTTATCTCAATCTAATTAAGAGCTGGCAGATTTTGGTGAAATCTAAAGAAAACATAATTATTTACTTTATTTTTTTAAATTAAGATTTCAATTATTAGTGATTAATTGATCAATGAAACTTATGATATTTATGTAGAATGGTGAAACACAATCCCAAAAAAGTTAAATCCTCTTCATATGAAGCAGAATAAAATAAAGTGAAGATCCTTTCTTTAAAATCGAGAAAATTCAAAAAGATTAGTTTAATAAAATGACTATTATTAAATATCATCTGTTTGATAATTAAAAGTAAATTTTAAACAAATTGAAGTAGAACAATTATTATCATTTTTTATGAAAATAAATTAAAAATTACTATTAAAATATGAAACCTAACTATCCCATAACCCACTTAGGAAATGACAAAATAGTGATTATGTGAGGTGGCACAACAAGCCAAAAGAGGGTGTGTAACTCAACTACCCATGAGTAGGTGGGAGTTACACATGTAGCTAAATTATTTCGCCACTTGTCCTCATATTAACCACTCCTAATAACCTAAGAAAGCTTGTATTATTTTCTTTGGAATTTCTCTTATCGCCACTAATTTGATTCTAGTGTATAGAGAAGAATCTCAATCTAATAAATCCAAATCAATTTCAAGAATTATTCCCAACGATCTTCCTATTTTCTCTAGATAATCCTCTATCCAATGTTCTATTGGAAGGTTATATAATCTAATCCATATAGACTTCTCATACAGATGTAGTTTTGTTGGATCAAAATTGGTATACCACTTTTGATTATAAACTGGAGAATCCTGAATGCCCCAGAGACCTTGCAGAATTTTCTCCCTCTCTTTAATATTTGCAAAAATTGCTATGAAAAATCCTCTTGGTGGGAATTTCAAAATAGATTTTGGTTTCCATGATGATTTTGCCCATTCTTATACATTCTATATCCTTTTTAGGGCCAATAACCTTGCATATATTTGTGAGGTGTTCCATAAATCTCATGTCAATGGATACTTCCTCTGTTACATCGATAGCATCAAATATAGTGTGTTGTTCTCCATCACAGCAGTACTCTTCTTTTGTATTATGTTGTTCCTCCTCTAGTATTGTGTTTTCTTCCTTGTTCCCATCTTCCCTCTTGCTCTACAAATCCTCCATTCTTTTTTTAAGTTTTTATAGTCTATGTTAATTAGTATTAAAGTTATAAGATTTAGACTGGTGTATCTTTTTTTATCAACAATCATATTCTATGATTCATCATCAGCAAAATGAACTAGAGAAGAGAAGGTAATTTTATTTTTTTAAGCAAATTGCTACCAGTGAGGGTAGCTCCCATTCATTAAATAAAAAAAAATTTCAATATAAGCCTAACAATAGAGAGAGAATATCAATATACGAATGCCCTCAATGAATTCCTGAGTTATTTTAATCTGATTAAGATTTGACACATTTTTGTGAAATCTGAAGAAAAGATAATTATTTATTTTATTTTTTAAAACTAAGATTTTAAATTATTAGTGATTAATTGATCATTGAAACTTATAAAATTTATGTTGAACGGTGAAACGCCATCCCAAAAAAGATGAATCCTCTTCATATGAAGCGGAATAAAATAAAGTGAAGATCCTTTATTTCATTCAAAGATTGGCCAATATTTTTAAAAATTAGAAAAATTTTGAAAATTTGGTTCAGTAAAGGACTATTATTAAATATCATCTGTTTGAAAATCAAAATTAAATTTTAATAAATTGAAATAGAACAATTATTATCATTTTTTATGAAAATAATTAAAAATTACTATTCAGATATGAAACCTAACTACCCCATAACCCACTTAGGAAATGACAAAATGGTGGTTATGTGAGGTGGCACAATAATACAAAAGAGGGTGTGTAACTCAACTACCCATGAGTAGGTGGGAGTTACACATGTAGTTGATGTATTTTGCCACTTGTCCTCATATTAACTACTCCTAATAACCTAAGCAAGCTTAAATAATATATGTAGGAAAATAAATGAGGTGATGTTGGGTACCCATGTTAGGCCTCATTTGTCAGGACCCATGTTAGGTACCCATGTTAGTTTAAATAACATGTGTAGGAAGTTGACACACAATGGAGGGATCCTAAACAAACCCCTATGGATTCTCCATGTAGATTTCGTCCTGAAGGTCACCTTGGAGAAAGGCACTCTTCACATCCATTTGATGAACTTCCCAATGATAGCATGTACAACTATAGAAAGGATAAGTTGAATGGAATTCATCTTAGTAGCAACTGGTATAAAAGTCTCAGAGTAGTCAATCTTAGGAACCTGGGAAAATCCTTTTGCTACCAAGTTAGCCTTATACTTATCAACTAACCCAACTGCTACAAATTTTGTTTGATAGATCCACTTGCATTGAACAAGTTTCCTTCACTTAGGAAGAGTTACTATATCCCATGTGTGATTCCTTTCCAAGGAATTAAACTCTTCTTGCATTACCAATTCCCACTCAGGAACACTTGAAGTGATAGGGAGAGGTATCCAAAGAGAGGTACACCTTATCAATAGGTATGTAAAGGATGTTTTGGTGGGATTCCAACACTCTTCACTTTTCCATCTAACAATTCAACCAATCAAACTCCCTTGGAGTGCTCCCTATCAAGTTGTTTTTTGTAGTTACTCTCAAGCACGGCTAGGATTCACTAGAGTAAATCCAACCATTAGTTCATCCAACCTCCAACATTTACTTGCAGGGTTTTTAGGGGGTGTCTTATAGTTGTTTCAACTCCATTCAAGTGGTTCTTGAATTGGCTTCTCATCATTTTCTCATCGCTCCCTCTTCTTCCTATTCTCTAGGCCTAGTAGCCCTAGAGCCCCAATTAGCCCTACCTTGCCAGTTTTTGGGAAAATGCTCATAAAAATTTCAAAGGAATCCCCAAAACCTTTTGTGATCTAAGTACCCTTTTGGACAAACTTTTGGATCCACTAGGGTAGGTTGTCTGGTCTGTTCGTACTGGTATGGATCCCAAAAATGGCATTTTTGAGGGCTTAGGAATTAGCAGTCTTCTCCAATGGGGTTTGTTTCTCTCTCCAGCCTTTCACACCTCCAACTCTTCATTGAAACTCTAATATACATCAATATTACATACCAAACACTTGGTACATTTACAACTACTCATCCCTGCAAGCAAACACAAAATTGACAGTCATATTCCTAGTCGGTCTATGGTAGAGCTCGCCTAGGATATGATAACAAGTTGCCTCCAAAAAATCTCTAGGCCATTCCAAAGAGTATATACACTATAAAATGGTTCCATGAATTGAATCCCAAGGGTCATTAAGAAAACTCAATGGATTTCAAGTTGGAACCATGACTGGGCTTCTTGAACCCTTGCTCAGACTCAGAGCAGTGCAGTAAGAAACAATTTGCAAACACACACCAAACCTGCACTAATGAAAGATACAAACACTTCTTGATAAACACAATATCATCCACTAAACTACCATGAAATAATAGTAACAAGATCAATCCATTTGGTACAGACTGCTGCTACAAAAATTACAAAATATATGGCAAAATCTAGAAATTGTCTTCAAATTTGATTCAAACTTGCTCTTGGATTTTCCAACCCATGTACAATCATTATAAGAGAATTTTATATGTCATTTTGTTCATAACCAACTCTTCATTTTTCTCCTAACCACTGATTTGCTCAAAGTTGCTCAAAAAGTTGCAAAAAGTTGTTAAGCAACAATGACAACTTTTGCTCAAATGTGCATTTTAGCCTTTTATGCCTTTCTACTCATAATAAACCTCCTAGGATGATTCCCTAACATCAAAATTACATTCCTATATTCCTAGTGATTCTTTATAAGATGTTTTACATCATAATGCAAAATAGTGCCATTTTAGGCTTACAAGAGCTCATTGGCCAAATCTGAGAAAACACACAAACCTAGGTGACAATCACCCTTGAAATGACTACCAAACACACATGTGGGCCTCCAAACATTCCATTATTCAAACATTGATCCAGAATAAGGACTATCACACCAAAATTTGAAAATATATCAACAAACTAGTTAAAAGCTAGGTGCTCCTGCACCATACTCCCCCAATGAGAAAGAAGTCAAGTGACTCCTTTAGGCAACAAAGAAAGGGGAATGCCAAGCTTGGAAAAGTCTACTTCAGGTACCCAAGTAGCCTCAGATGCTATAATTTTCTACCATTTGACTAAATGTTCCATATAGGCGGTGTGCCTTGTCTTCTTAAGAATTCTAGAATCCAATACTTTCTCAGCTTGTGGCATGGCTGTAGGTGGTAAGGGCAGGTCTGAAAGTGCTTGAGAGACCTCTAAGAATCTTCTACATTCCTCTAGATGTGTGCCCTTATACTGCACCAAGTTTGCAACATTAAATATAGGAGATAAATCCATGTCTCTAGGTAGGTCAAGTTTGTAGGCATTGTTTCCATACTTAGCTAATACCTTACAAGGTCCAATCCTCGTCATCTGAAGCTTGCTAGGGACACCTTTTTGAAGCCTTTCTTTGTTCAAATGAACCATGACCAAGTCCCCAATAGAAAATTGTATATCCTTTCTCTTTTCATCTACTTTATCTTTGATCCTTTGAGAGGTGTCTAGTAAGGCTTTCCTAACCTTCTTATGAATCTCTTGCATGGATTGAGCCATATCCATAGCATGTCCACTCTATTGTCCCATCTTCCTAATATCTCTGAGCTCCAACACACCTCTAGGATGAAGGCCATAAACTACCTCAAAAGGTCTCTTACCGGTTGATCTATTCACAATGTCATTGTAAGCAAACTCAACTTAATGGATGATCTAATCCCAAGTTTGTCCATACTCCTTTGTCAAACACCTAAGAAGGTTTCCAAGTGTTCTATTGACCACCTCTATTTGGCCATCCATTTGGGGATGGTAGGCTGAACTGAAAGACAAGTTAGTACCCAATCTTTGCCATAAAGTCTTCCAAAAATGACCAATAAATTTTGCATCTCTATCTGATATTATACTGATAGGTAAGCCATGAATCCTAATGACTTCCTTGAAAAACAAGTGAGAAATATGACTAGCATCATGAGTCACCTTACATGGAATAAAATGGGCCATTTTGCTAAATCTATCTACCACAACATAGATGCTATCAAATCTCGATTTGGTCTTGGGGCAAACCAACAACAACATCCATACTTACACACTCCCATGGCCAATTTGGGATAGGTAAAGGCTGATAAAGACTGGCATTAGAAGAAGTACCCTTGGCTCTTTGACAAACCACACATTGCTCCACATATTTTTTGATATCCCTTTGCATCTTTGGCCAATAGTAGAATCTTTGGACAAGTTCCAGATTCTTATTCAATCCAAAATGTCCACTTAAGAAACCATTGTGCTTCTCTTGCATCAAAATTTTTCTCATGACCCTCTAGGTACACAAATTTGTCCTCCTTTAAATAAAAGACCATCTTGTAAGGTAAAATCTGCATATTCACCATGAAAATGATTTCTAAACTCTTGACAAACCTTGTAGATGGCAGAAAAGTCTTCATCATCTTGATATAACCCCTTGAAACTATCCACTATTATGCTCTTGAGCTTCACTTCTTGAATTGTTAGCAACCTTCTACTTAATGCATTAGCAACTCTATTACATTGACCTTTCTTATGTTTAATGGTGAAATTATATTACTGCAAATACTTTACCCATTTGATATGCCTATGATTCAACTTTTCTTATGAATTGAGGAAACTAAGAGCTTGGTTATCAGTAAAAATCACAAATTCTTTAGGCAAAAAATAATGCCTCCATTTCCTAAGTGATTGAACAAGTGCATATAATTCCAAATCATAAGAAGAATACCTTTTCTTGGCATCATTGAGCTTCTCACTGAAAAATGCAACTGGTTTATTGTCTTCACTTAAGACCGCTCCAACTGCTATGTTGCTTGCATCACATTCTATGGTAAAGAGCTTGTCAAAGCTTGGAAGAACTAGTACCGGTTGAGTAGCCACTATTGTCTTTAAGAGATCAAATTGTCTTTGTGCTTCTTTTGTCCATTGAAACTTAGTCTTCACACCTCCCTTGATTGTGTCAAGCATAGGTGCACATATCTCACTGAACCCTCTGATGAACTTCCTATAAAATTATACCAAGCCATGAAAAATCCTCAATTCACTTGTTGTCTTAGGTGTAGGCCAACTGATTATGGCTTAATTTTTATTAACTCTAAATTTTTATTAACTCTAAATTTTTATTAACTCTAAATTTTTATTAACTCTAAATTTTTATTTAACTCTAAATTTTTATTAACTCTAAATTTTTAGTGTATAATGTGTTTTTCCAATAGATATCTCTCCCCCTTTGACATCAAATGCCAAAGTTACAAAAACAGTATACAAAATACCAACCAATTACAATATACCAACTACTCCCCCGGAGAAGTAGCTTCCTCATCAAAGTCGGAGTAAAAGATTTTTTCTATTAGTTCTGCCGGATGATGACAATCATCAACTGTCTAAGTATCTACCGGTGGGGGTATGACCCCAAGCTGATCTCTTAGATACTCAAAAGTCTCCTTAAGTAGAGGTTTAGTGAAAATATCTGCAATCTGCTCTTTAGTATTTACATAAACCATTTTGACTATTTTTGCTTCAACATTTTCTTTTAGAAAGTTCAATTTGATAGAAACATGTTTAGTTTTTGAATGTTGTACCGGATTCTTGGATATATCAATTGCTGCAGTGTTATCACAATAGATAGTTATAGGTTCCTTGCAATTTACCTTTATGTCTTTTAACATTTGTTTAAGCCATAATACCTGTGTACAGTTTGTTGCTGCTGCAACATATTCTAATTCTGTTGTTGATAAAGATGTGCAACTCTGTTTCTTACTTAACCAAGAAATTAATCTATTTCCAAGGAAAAATGCTCCGCCGGTGGTGCTTTTCCTGTCATCTACATCTCCTACCCAATTTGCATCTGTGTATGCACATAATTCAAAGTTTTTATCTCTAGGATACCATAAGCCAAGATTTATAGTGCCTTGTAAGTACCGAAAAATCCTTTTTACTACTGATTCATGATTTTCTCTAGGATTACTTTGAAATCTTGAAACAATACATACTGCATTCATAATATCTGATCTTGTTTGTGTTAAATACAGTAAACCTCCTATCATATATTTGTACCTAGTTGGATTAACAGGTGTTGATTCATCTCTTAGTGATAGTTTGTCATTTGTAGTCATAGGTGTACTTACCAGTTTAGAGTTCTCCATCCCAAATTTCTTTAGTAGCTCTTTTAAGTACTTAGTTTGACTCAAGAATATACCTTTGTTAGTCTGTGAGATCTGCAATCCTAAAAAGAATTTTACTTCTCCAATCATAGACATTTCAAATTCTTGTCGTATTTTGATAGAAAAATCCTTACATAATCCATCTTCTCCTCCAAATATTATATCATCAACAAAAACTTCTATAACCAAGATGTCATCATTAGTCACTTTATAGTATAAATTATTGTCTGCATTTCCTTTAGAGAAACCAATTTTTAAAAGATACTTATCTAATCTTGCATACCAAGCTCTTGGAGCTTGCTTCAACCCATATAAAGCTTTTCTTAACCTGCAAACCATATCTTTGTCTTCTGTCAAAGAAAATCCATCAGGTTGTTCAATGTAAACTTCTTCTTCAAGAATTCCATTCAAAAATACACATTTAATATCCATCTGATATACTTTATAGTTCTTATGAGCTACAAAAGCCAAGAATAATCTAACTGCCTCAATTCTGGCTACCGGTGCAAAGGTTTCATTGTAATCAATTCCTTGTTTCTGAGAATATCCCTTACATACTAGTCTTGCTTTGTTTCTGATTACTTCACCATCTTCATTAAGTTTGTTTCTAAATACCCATTTGGTTCCAATAATATTTTTATCTTTAGGCCAGGGAACTAATGTCCATGTGTCATTCTTTTCAATCTTTTCTAATTCTTCTTCCATAGCTT
Organism: Cryptomeria japonica; assembly: GCF_030272615.1. NCBI lineage: Eukaryota > Viridiplantae > Streptophyta > Pinopsida > Cupressales > Cupressaceae > Cryptomeria > Cryptomeria japonica. The sequence continues at coordinate 417,597,702 of NC_081411.1, read as the reverse complement.
TAATCCAAAATTTATCTTCACATGCTTCATTAATTGATGATGGTTCAATTTGAGAAATAAGACATACCTCTTCATTTGCCAATCTTCCTCTTGTCATAACTCCTCTATATTTGTTTCCTATTATCTGATCTTCAGAATGATTCAATCTTACATACCGGGGTGTCTTTGTTTGCTGATGTTGCTCAGATACTATGGAATTTTTAGATGATACCGGTGTAACTAGATCTTCACTCTGTACCGGTGGATTCGGTGTAGGTTCATTTGTCAGAATTTCTATTGCCAGTTCAAAATCCATATATCTTGAAGTTCCTCTGAATTGTTCATCAATCTTTACATTTGTGCTTTCAACAATTTTTTGTAATCTCTTGTTAAAACATCTATATGCTTTACTCTTAGATGAATAACCTAAAAATATTCCTTCATCACTTCTCGGATCAAATTTCCCAATGTACTCATCTCTTCTAATATAGCATTTACTTCCAAAGATTCTGAAATATTTAAGAGTAGGAGTAATTCCAAACCATAGTTCATGAGGGGTCTTACCGGTTTCACCTTTGATGTGAACTTTTTTGAATGTATAGACTATTGTACTTACTGCTTCTCTCCAATATACATGTGGTAGATTTGATTCAGACAACATACTTCTTGCTGCATCCAAGATAGTTTTGTTTTTTCTTTCTACAACTCCATTCTGTTGTGGTGTCAGGGGTGCTGATAGTTGTCTTCTAATTCCATTTACTTCATAGTAGGTATTGAATTCCTTAGATGTAAACTCACCTCCTTGATATAACCTTAAACATTTGATTAAACATTTGATTTTCTTACTGGTTTCATTTTCAACCATTGCTTTGAATAGTTTGAACTTTCCAAGTGCTTCTGATTTTTCTCTGAGAAAAGTAACCCAGCACATTATAGAGTAGTCATCAATGATTAGCATGAAATATCTATCACCTTGTAAACTTTTAGTTCTAGCTAGACCACATAAGTCAGTATGAATTAAATCAAGAGCATTATTTGATTTTTCTGGAATACTTTTGAAACTAGCTCTAGCCTGTTTTCCAAATTGACATTCCTTACATACTATGTTGTGAGGTTTGACAATTTTAGGTAAATCTCTAACTGCCTTAGTAGTACTGATCTTTACCATGTAATCAAAATTTACATGACAGAGTCTCTTATGCCATAACCAACTTTCATCAATATGTGCAATCACTCATGTCTTTTCACTATTATTGAAATGAAAGATATTACCTCTAGTCTGATTACCGGTTGCAATTTCTAAACTAGTTCTGTTCATGATTTTGCATTTACCATTCTTAAATTGTAACTGAAATCCTTTCTCAACTAATTGACCAACACTCAAAAAATTATGCTTTAATCCCTCAACATAGTAAACATTGTTAGTATTATGCTTACCATCAAGCGATATTGAACCCTTACCTTTGATTGAACAAGCTTTGTCATCTCCAAATCTTACTAGACCTCCATTATACTCCTAAAAAGTTAAGAATTTACTTTTGTCACCAGTCATGTGATGTGAGCATCCTAAATCAATGATCCATTCATCCTTAGTTTCAATTCTAGCAGCCAAGGCCTGTTCTACCGGTTGTACTGTAAGTAGCGGTTGATCTTCTGTTATAGCAACAAAAACCCATCCATTGTCTGTCGGATCCTCATCAGAATCATCAGTCACTCCTTCATCAGCAACATAACAAGATTTGTCCTTATTCTTGTTGAATTTGTATCTCTGATATTCAAGGTTAGGTTTGTATGTCCTTCTAGCTTCTTCTCTTAACCTAGCATGTCTATCAGGGCATCTTGAAGCCATATGACCAATCTTATTGCAGTTAAAACATTTAAAGGGTGTTTTGCCTTCATACTTACTTCCAACTGGACCTTTAGGCATTTTTCTTGCAAATAGTGCTTCAAGTTGTTCAAGTTCTTCATTTTCTCTCTTGCTTTCTTCAAGTTCTCTTGCATAAAAGGCTTTCCAATCAAACTTGTCAAAAGATGGTGTAGATGATGTTGATGCCTTAAAAGCTAAGTCTATTTTTATAGTAGCAGCAGGACCAAATTCCTCAATTTCAAAGGCTGATAGTTTTCCAATGAATGTATCCCTAGTTACTGATGTGTTAGGCATTGTTCTAAGTTCATTTATTGCAGTAACCTTCATTTTATATGCTAGTGGCAATCCTCATAAAACTTTTGAAACAATTTCATCTTCACTTAAGGTTCCTCCACAACATTTAATACCCAAAACAATTTCATTTACTCTTTCCATAAAAGCAGAGATTCTTTCATCCTCTTCCATTTTTAGACTTTCATACCTGACCCGGAAGCTTTCAAGTTTTGCAATTTTAACTGTGGAATCTCCTTCATTCAATGTTTCCAAGTGATCCCAAATAGCTTTAGCAGTAGACCTATCTGATAATCCCATGATTTGCTGATCTGATAGAGCACTTAAGAGTGCTTCTCTTGCCTTGCAATCATTCTCCTCATCTTTAGTTAGATTTGGTGGATTAGGCTGACTTACAGTAGGAGCAATATATCCATTCTTTGTTACATCCCAGATGTCCTTTCCAATGCAATTCAGATGTGTCTCCATCCTGATCTTCCATATGACATAGTTGGTTCCATCAAGTTTAGGACTATCCTTCCTAAAATAGTTGGTAGACATTGGATCTCCTCAATCTGTTAAACTTCTGCAAAAGAGGACTAGGCTCTGATACCAATTGTTAGGTCCCGGGGACAACTAAGAGGGGGGGGTGAATTAGTTGTCTTAATAATATTAACCAAAAACAACTTAATCAATTTATTGCTTAATACCGGTGAGACAGTCTGTTATACCAATGGACAGATTTAATAGATAAATGCAATGCTAGTAAAGATTAATGCATGAAACCAAAAGACAAAGTCATCCACAACACATAACACCAATATTTGTACGTGGAAACCCTGTAAGGGGAAAAACCACGGTGGGAAACCTTACCCACAATTAGATGATACTACTGCAGATAGTAAGTGTACATAAATGGGGTCTGCACATGCAGAAAGGCCAAGCACCTAGAGCTCATTGCTCAAACACATAAGGGAAGTCACACTGACTTACAATTGGATGGTTAAATCCAATAATAATGTATTATACAAAATAGCATCTTCATATGTCGGATTCAGTACCGGTGTAGTTCTGATATGCTTTCACAAAAACCTAGCTTCATCTTCAAATGATGTCTGTGTGTGTAGCTCTGCTTATTCTCGCATATACCTTCGCACAAAACCTTCTTCACATTTCCTCATCGATCTTACAATTAAGATCTTACATTTATATCATAACCTAAAACCAATTTTAGTAGGTCGGCTCTACAAGATATTAAAACAAATATCCGATGCAATGACCGATTGAACATGTCGACTTAATGCATTTTCAACAATAATTAATCATCTTCATAGTGTACCATGCTGATTTGGAAAAGATAAACCTATTGGTGAAACCCTGGACCTATTTGTCGGTAATAGCAAATATGCAAATTTGAATATGCCAATAAACAATTCTCCAAGCTAAGATGTCCAAACAATGTCTTCGACATTACCAAGTGTTTTCCAAGTCATTCCAAGTGTCGGTGATCATTATTTCCTGCCGGTGTACCATATACCAGTGACTATGCAAAAGTTACCTGCTTGTCAGTGAATGTTGTTGGATCTCCAAAGCGCTAGAGTTTTAGTAGGTGTTGACATCAATGACAAAACCATACCAAAATACCAATAGGCTAGAATTCCTTTCCAAGTGGCTATTGGGTTCTTACCTTCCTTTTGTCTCTCCTCTTGGATTAAATTCCACCAAGTCAAGGTTGCTCCTCTCAATCTAGATTTGGCTACCTTCACCTTTTGTTCTTCACTAATCCCATCACATTCAAAGTGATTCTCCAATCCTTCAATCCATTCCATGACTACTTCTGGTTCTATTTTTCCACAAAAAGTGACACTCCTTCTAGGTACTTCCCTCCTAAGGATTTTATGGCTCTAAGGAAAGGTTCTTTAGGTATAATAGGATCTGGTTCAGGTGTGTCATCCTCTTCTACTACTTCTTTACCCTTCCCTTCATTGATTTTGATTGTTACCTTCTCAGTCTTGTCTTCAACTACGTCTTGTTTTCTCTCCAACTATTGCAGTCTTACCCTAAGGAGTCTATTCTCTTCCTCTTGATCTTCTACCTTCTTGGCTAACTCTGCATTGGTCACCATCCTGATGCTATTTTCTCCTACGGACTCAGTCTCTGACATGAACTGGCTTCTTCCCAAATCTTAGCTTGCTCTGATACCACTTTGATGGGGAGAGGTATCCAAAGAGAGTTACACATTATCAATAGGTATGTAAAGGATTTTGGTGGGATTCCAACACTCTTCACTTTTCCATCTAACAAGTCAACCAATCAAACTACCTTGGAGTTCTCCCTATCAAGTTGTTTTCTATAGTTACTCTCAAGCATGGCTAGGATTCTCCAAAGTAAAATCCAACCATTAGTTCATCCAACCTCCAACATTTAGTTGCAGGGGTTTTAGGGGGTGCCTTATAGGTTTTTCAACTCCATTCAAGTGGTTCTTTATGATGAATACTAAGAGGGGGGGGTGAATTAGTATGCCAAAAATTACTGCACTAAAACACTTACATTGTCTAAAGATAAACCGGTAAAGCAGTCTGACAGTCAAACCGGTTACCACACATGCAAACCAAAATGCAAATAAAGCATTCACCCACAAAAGCAATACAACCATAACACAAGATATTTGACGTGGAAACCCAACTGGGAAAAACCACAGTGAGATGGAACTCACAAGTCACTATCTGCAGAGTAGAAACCAGACCGGTTAAGGTCAGACCAGTTAAGGTCTTACAATGTTCTTCACCATAACAGATCCTGTTAGGAATCTCAATCTCTGTTAGGAGATAAGTCCGATTAAAGACTACCTTGTTAGAGGATTTTCGATTCACATGTGTGAACCACCTTGTTAGAGGATTTTCCAAAGGCTTTGAGGCCTACCCAGTTAAGGGTTATAGACTTGTCAAAGATGTGAGTAATCAATAAGTGTTTGATCTATCTAATAGCACAAACTGCTTGGTTAGATCCAGTATTGCTCACAGCTAATGCATTCCAGCATTACTTCAGTCTTCTCTCTCTCTCTCACAGTTACAACTTGATCTTCTCAGATAAGATCGTTCTCACAACAACTCAACTTCCACCTCAAACCCTAGGTCAACATTAACCCTTTCAGCAACAACTTAAAACCCTAGACATGATGTCCTTTTTAAAGGAATCCGATTTCATGTCAGTCTAATAGGATTACATTACAATTTCCTAGGTTCAATGAATCTAGACATACTCAGTAACACAACACAAGAATCACCGTCAATGTGTCGGCACCGTCAAACAATCGGTGGATTGGTTACTCATCACAAAATGTCGGTTGATAACTCATCACAGAGTATTACCAGTTCCTACAAAATACTGGTTGTCGGTTTATCAAAAATGAAGACTGGTAAGAATGAGTTGTGCCACTTTGCTCCCTCATACCACTTGGGATCTACGAACCGCTTGGGGTCGACATGCCGCTTCAGATCGGGAAACATATTTTGCAAAATCACTAGTCTAGAGACTAGTATACAATATACCGGTTGCAACAAATACCGGTTGAGCACAAGCTCATACATAGAAAGGGGATCTCAATACAAGTGTGTGTCCATCAATGACAATCACAACATAAACATCAAAAATTCCAACACTTTAATTGTCTTCTCATCATTTTCTCATCGCTCCCTCTTCTTCCTATTTTCTAGGCCTAGTAACCCTAGAGCCCCAATTAGCCCTACCTTGCTAGTTTTTGGGAAAATACTTAGAAAACTTTCAAAGGACTTCCCAAAACATTTTTTTATCCAAGTACCCTTTTGGACAAACTTTTGGATCCACTAGGGTAGGTTGTCTGGTCTGTCTGTACTAGTACGGATCCCAAAAATGGCATTTTTAAGGGTTTAGGAATTAGCAGTCTTCTCCAATGGGGTTTGTTGCTCTCTCCACCCTATCACACCTCCACCTCTTCACTGAGACTCTTCTATACATCACTCTTCCATTCCAAACACTTGGCACATTCACAACTGCTCATCCCTGCAAGCAAATAAAAAATTGACAGTCATATTCCTAGCTGGGCAGTGGTAGAGATCGCCTAGGATATGATAACACGTTACCTCCAAACAACCTCCAGGCCATTCCAAAGAGTATATAAATTTTACAAGGGTTCCATGACTTTAATCCCAAGGTTCATTAAGAAAACTCAAGGGATTTCAAGTTGGAACCATGACTGGGCTTCTTGAACCCTTGCTCAGACCGAGAGCAGTACAGTAAGAAATAAATTTGCAAACACACACCAAACCTACACTAAGGAAAGATATAAACACTTCCTGAGAAACATAATATCATCCACTAAACTACCATGAAATAATAGTAACAATATCAATCCATTTGGTATAGACTACTGCTACAAAAATTATAAAAAATATGGCAAAATCTCTAAATTGTCTTCAAATTTGATTCAAACTTGCTCTTGGATTTTCCAACCCATGTGAAATCATTCTAAGAGAATTTTATATTCCATTTTGGTCATAACCAACTCTTCGTCGGTTTCCTAACCACCGATTTTCTCAAAAATGCAAAGTTGCTCAAAAAGTTGCAAAAAGTTGTCAAGCAACAATGACAACTTTTGCTCAAATGTGCATTTTAGCCTTTTATGCCTTTCTACTTATACTAAAACTCCTAGGATGAATCCCTAACATCAAAATGATATTCCTGAATGCCTAATGAGGCTTTACAAGACATTTTACATCATAATGCAAAATAATGCCATTTTAGGCTTACAAGGGCTCATTGGCCAAAGCTAAGAAAACACACAAACCTAGGTGACAATCACCCTTGAAATGACTACCAAACACACATGTGGACTTCCAAATAGTCCATTATTCAACATTGATCCAAAATAAGGACTATCACACCAAAATTTGAAAATGTATCAACAAACTGGTTAAAAGCTAGGTGCTCTTGCACCATGAAGCTTCTCAAAAAGATTGTGGATCAAAAGATGAAGCAATAAAGAGATGTGGAGCCTCCTAAAATTGTGACCTTGTTCTTCTTGTAACTGATGGATCACCCAATCAATCACCTGTTGACTCAAATGTTTGTCAAGACCAAAGAGTTGTTGAGGCTAGAGAGTTTGGGGGAGAATCATCAACCTCTAAATGATTACTATGAGAGGAATGTGAATTAGGATCATCATTGTTTCCATCTAAAGTGAAGGAAGAAGACTCCTCATCAATATTAGGAGGATTAAGATTCTTTGAAGAACTATCATCATGATGCAATATATCCAATTTAATGGTTGATGGAGAAGTGGTAAGAAAATAACTAAAAGAACTCTCCTCAAAATGAACACTCCTCTTAATGAACAACTCATGAGTGGTTGGATGGAGAAGTCTATGCCCAGTAACATCATCTGAATGCCCAACAAATATGCAAGGCTTTCTCTATGGATCCATATCCTTATATTTCTTTGTTGGAATGTGGGCCCATGTAAGAGAACCACACAAAGAAGCCCCTCCTAAAGTAGACACCTTTTGCATCCCAAGCAAATCTTGCAAATGAAGAAACTTGCATGTGTACCTAACATCACCTAAATTTTCGGGACCCATATTTTCACCCACCTAAGCTACACTTAAGGGGGAGTATTAGTGTATTTTTTTTAATTTTACTTATGTTAGGGGGTATTTATTTTCGTACACATATTATTTAAGCTTTCTTAGGTTATTAGGAGTCGTTAATATGAGGACAAGCAATGAAATAATTCAGCTACTCATGGGTAGTTGAGTTACACATCCTCTTTTGGCTTGTTGTGCCACCTCACATAACCACTATCTTGTCATTTCCTAAGTGGGTTATTGAGTAGTTGGGTTTCTCACCCTCTTTTACCTTTATGTGCCAACTTTCTCAACTCCTTTCTTATCTTCATGTAAGGAGGTTATGCCACATGTTTTGGCATTTACCAAGTAGGTAAAACCTCCCACTTTTTATGGGAAGTAGGAGTTAATTAACCTCTTTGGATGTATATGCTATTATTTTCTATATAATAAGTACTATACTCTAACCTTCATTAGTTTAGTGATATCTTGGTGAGAGTCTCAAAAATTCTCTTCTTTGTCTCTATTTTTCTCTCATTTTAGATTTCTCTTCATTCACCTATTTTTATCTTTAATCATCTATTGCTTGGAGTTGCATTTGATCTACATATGACATCAGATCCTGGATTGGTTCTCACTTCTTGTAGAATCCAACAAAGACAACTTTTATGTGGTTGAAGTTAAAAAAAAATGTTAGTGTTGGCCATTTCCTTTATGAAAGTGTGACACATGTTTGTACTTTTAACCTTTCTAAATAACAATACAAGGAGTACTTCTCACATTTTCTTAGTTCTTGAGATTTAGGGGATCAAAGCCCTCTTTATAGGAAGATATGATCCAAAAATCAAGTTTAATCATGTTTGACTAGTAGGTTTAATGAGAAGCACTTTCGTTAAGAAGGTGACTAGTTATACATGGATAATAATTCAGTGTAAAATCATTGTATTATGTTGCAAACAAGTCAAGGGGGTCACTAAGGTCATCCAAATCATCTCAAGACTCTTCATAACAAGTTACAAACTTATACTTTATGAAAAAAGCTAAGACTAATAAATTTATTAAATGATACAAGTGATGAAAGTATTAAATATTGTGACATGTGCACAAATACTACAATGTATGTTTGAATACTATGATGAAATATGCACAAACACCAATTTTTATAAGTGGTGAATACTTCACTATACTAGTAGAGGGTGAAATATGAAGTGTTTTAGCTCTTGATTTTTATTTTTTTTACATTTGTTCTTCAATTTTGGCACTCCGGACTTAGATAGAGGGCATGCTATATCATATAAAAATAAAGTTGTACGGGATATCTCATGTGGTAACCTTCACTTGCATATTCTTTGTGAGACAAAAAATTTAAGAAATAGGATTTAGAAGACAATCATAGTGCTATATTGGCAAAGAGTGAGATATGACAAGTTTAGGCTCCTAAATTAACTTTTTTTTATGTTTGTCCTTCCATTTTTGCACTTAGAAGGATAGAGGGCAGTGATATATTATGTAAAAAAATGTTTGATAGGTTATTTCATGTGACAAACTTCACTTTCATGTTATTTATAAGATTGCATGCGAAGTGAGATTAGATTTCTTAGTGGAAGGATTGATAGAAGACTACGACTTTGCTAATAGAGAGTGAAATATGAAGAGTTTTGGCTCTTAATTTTATTTAATTTTTGTTGTGTTTGTCCTTCTATTCTGGCACTTGGGAGGATAAAGGGGTGTGATATATAATGTAAAATAAATTTGGAAGGGTTAGCTCATATGGTAACCTTCACTTTTATATTTTTTGTGAGATTACAAGTGAAGCGAGACAAAATTTCTAAGCAATTGAGATTTTTAGTAAACCGTGAAGTTAAAATTATATAATGGAGAGAATTGCACTAAGAAAAACAATTTGTGGATCAAGTTACATATGTGACTTAGTCCAAGTCAATAGAAATTCATGAACCTCTATATCTTATATCCTTGATCAATCATTAACATTTCAACTTATCTCTATTTCAAATCACTAAATCATTAAATATCCACACTCTATCTCAACATTTCAACTTATCTCTATCTCAAATCATTAAGTATATCTATTGATGCATACTTTAAAATATAATTCAATTTTAATATTTCATCACTATATTGCTTTAAGTAGGGAGTGAATAGTGTAATTTATTTCCCTACAATACAAAAATTAATCACATCCTTATAATATTGTACCCTTCACGATGCAATTGCTAGTTGTAAATGATTAATAATTGTCTATCCTAAAAACATACCATGACATTTTGGTAAAGTTTGACTTTGAAATTCTATTACCAGAAAAATATTCATCATTTTTTTTCCATGTGCTAGATATTAATTAGCACAAAAGAAAATTGTTTTCTTTTTTTGTGACATCTTATTGATCTCACTTTTTTCGTGTTTTTTTTCTAAAATTTCCAATAATTTAAATTTTTCTCTTAAATTCTTTAAAAAAATATATCAAAATAATTTTATTTTTTTAAATTACAAGCATAAACTTCATCAAGAGTTTTAGATTTCATTAGTTCAAACGTTATGAAATTCAAAACATAAAGACCTACTTTTATGTGGTCGAAGTTGAAATTTTTTGTTGTTGTTGGCAAATTTCTTTATAGAAGTGTGACACATATTTTTACATTTACCCTTTTCAAATTATAATGCAAGGAAGAGTTCTCACATTTTCTTAGTTCTTGAGCTATATGGGATCAAAGACCTCTTTATAGGAATATATGATCCAAAAGCCAAGTTTAATCATGTTTGACTAGTAGGTTTAATGAGAAACACTTTAGTTAAGAAGGTGACTAGTTATACAAGGATAATAATTCAATGTAAAACATTGTTCTATGCTGAAAACAAGTCAAGTGAGTCTCTAAGGTGATCCAAAGCATCTCAAGAGTCTCCATAATAAGTTACAAACTTATACTTTATGTAAAAAACTAAGACTAATAAATTTATTATTTGATACAAGTGGTGAAGAATTAAATATTGTGACATGTGCACAAATACTACAATGAATGTATGAAGACCATGATGAAAATGCACAAACACCAATTTGTTGTAAGTGGTGAATACATCACTATGATAGTAGAGAGTGAAAAATGAAGTGTTTTAGCTCTTGAAAAAATATTTTTTTTACATTTGTTCTTCTATTTTGGCACTTGGAACTCAAATAGAGGGGTATGCTATTTAATGTAAAAATAAAGTTGTAGAAGATACCTCATGTGGTAACCTTCACTTTCATGTTCTTTGTGAGATTACAAGTGAGGCGAGACAAAATTTCTAAGTAATAGGATTTAGAAGACAATCATAGCGCTATGTTGGAAAGGAGTGATTTATGATGTGTTTTTGCTCCTAAATTATTATTTTTTGTACTCATCCTTTTATTTTTGCATGTAGGAGGATAGAGGGACATGATATTTTATATAAAAACAAATTTGGAGTAGTTTATGTGACAACCTTCACTTTCATGTTCTTTGTAAGATTACAAGTGAAGTGAGACAAGATTTCTAAGCTATAGGGTTGATAAAAGGCTACCACTTTGGAAGTAGGGAGTGAAATATGAATAGTTTTGACTCTTGATTTTTTATTTTTTTTGTGTTTGTCTTTCTATTTTGGCACTTGGAAGGATAGAGGAGTGTGATATGTTATGTAAAAACAAAGTTGGAAGGGTTGGCTCATGTGGTAACCTTCACTTTCACGTTCTTTGTGAGATTAAAAGTGAAGCAAGACAAAATTTCTAGAAGCAATATAGATTTTTAGAAGACTATGAAGCTAAAATACTATAATGGATAGAATTGCACTAGGAAAAAGTGTTTGTGGATTAGGCCCCATATTTGATTTAGTCCAAGGCACTAGAAATTCATGAGCATCTATATCTTATATCCTTGATCAATAACTAACTCAATAATTTGTAACAATATCACAAACAATCAAGACCAACAACAATATATCAAATTTTATAAATATATCTAGACTTTATCTTAACATTTCAACTTATGAGTTCCTGCCAAGGCAAGATACTTATGCATTCATTCAATTCCATTTTTCCAATAATTTAACCAATCATAGCATAGAAGTAAAAAATTAAAGAAAAATTATATACTTATATTTTAATTCTCTATTTCAACTAATAGTAAAAATATCATTTATTTGTCTTTCTATTCGTTATAGTAAGGACAAAAATCAAAATCTCCTTTTTTATATTATATATTTCAATTCATTAATCAAATGTCAAATCATAACAATCAAAAATTTCTTTATAATTTATTTTAAAAGTATGGTGCATCAAAACAACACATACATAATGATGGACAACAAAGAGTTCTTGTGGCCTCTCATGAATGGTACATGTTATATTTCAATTGCTTCTTAGCATTAATAGTGGCCTACCATTTTACTCAACATGTTTTGTCCTTTAATGTTGAGAACTTTAGATACTCTCCATAGACGCCCTGACTTGTTTTTTATTAAAAAGCAACCAAGATCGGGGGTTGACCCAAGAGAAACAAACAAACCATTACCAGCACACACACCGTCGACATGCAGCAATCAGCCAACCCCAACTCTAATAATCAAAAACAAAAACTGCCTGCTGCTATTGGATAACCCAAGATTGAAACCAATCTCGTCCAACAAGCACCATAACCAGCAGTAACCCATCATAATGTCATTACTATAACAACTATTAAAAGTAGCAATATTACCATGGAAACTAGTGTTCTAGCGACAGAAACTAAAGCAAAAAGGCAAAAAAACAACCATACAACTTAATTATCAGCACCCATGTGCTTAGAGAGCATGAGCCCTATCCAGTCATCAACCAGGAACTAAAACAGTTCCTTAGTGGTGTCGCTGCCCATCCCTTTCGGGTCCACTTTGTCCTAGTGAAGCAAGCACAGAGAGGTAGCAGACGAGTGCATAACTTTGACAGTGAATTTCCCAATCTTGTTGACATAGGACTCCAGGTGCTCCAGCTTTTTCTTAACACCCTTTAGATCTTCGGAGATAGCCTTGCAGCCCAAACACTACTCCTTCTCTTTCTTCTCCCCTTCATCCACAACAGTCTTCCCATCGTCAGAGTGTCTACCATCATCCTCCGAGGTGTGGGGCAAGGGAGAGTTGGAACAAGGGGAGGTGTTCTTCATATCCTCCATGATGGTCTCCAAGTCAGGGACATTGGTGCCTAAATTAGAGGAATCTGAGCCCTCTATGGCCTCCAGATCCTCCTCCCCCTTCTCACTTTCCACTTTCTCATAGTCCTCCTCATCATCATTGGCATAATGCTTTCTCACGACCATTTGCTTCATCCTAAATTTGTTTTTGTGGAATCTACGTGGGGTGATGCCCTCCTCAGCATCAGACTCAACAAGGAGGATTTTGGGCTCCTTTTTGGGTTTTTTGGAGGTGGGTTTCGCAACAAAATGGTTGCTTTTTTTTCCCCAATTTTAAGGGGACCGGGGGGGCCTTGGTCAGGGGATTGACAAGGAGTCATTGGCTTTTTCGAAGATTTCTTGGAGCCTTTTTTAGAGCCTTCAGGGGGACCCAAAATGGAGGGGGTGAGTTGAACCGAGATAGGTTTAGGAGGGCAGAGGGCCTTATGAAAGTTCTAAAGCCTAAACATCAGCCCTTGGTGGAGGATGGTAAAATTACCCTCTTGGCTCATACAATTGTAGACATCTTTGATAGTAGACTCAAGAGCATGTAGCAAAAAAAAGGAAAAGAAATGGTGTCACAGTTGTGGAAGTGGTTTAGCAATGGAAAGTGATAATAGTAGAACACGCCATACCTTCCCTTGAGGGTGAATTATTTCATTATGATTTTGCAAACCTGATCCCACAGGTAGGGTAAACATTCCCTGTTGAAACCTCCACGCATTTTGGTCAATTCCTCGCCCTTTTTGAAGAAGTGATTCATGTTGTTTTCGTCTGCAACCCTACTAGTTTTCTTCCATTTCCTTCCTTCAATGGAGAGGCCCATAGCCTAGGCGATAACTTCTTCATTGATTTCAAATGAAATGTCCCCCATGACCACCCTCCTATCCTTCCAACTGTTGACAAATTGCATGGAGAGTTTTTCGTTGAATCCCTTCATGGCTTCCATGAACGGGATGATTTCTCCTTCCTTAGCATACATCCAGACACATGGGTCGTTACGAAAACAGTCATCAATTATCTCTCGTTCTAAATCCCCTCCCATGCCAGCTTCCTCTAGAGTGAAGTTGAGATACAGCGCAAGCCTGAAAGGAAAAATGCAGAGAGGAGAACTAGAGCTGAAGTTAAGAAAAAACAAATGGTAATTAGCCCAAATGAAGTGCAAGGTGTAATAATGATTTTTGGTGTTGTTTCCCAAGGCCTGCATCTGCCAGCTCTGGGAAGAATGCAAAGGGACACCTCTAGAGATCTCCACCAACTTGTAAAGATCATCAGTATGGTGAGTAGTAAGGTTCCATTTAATGTAATAATTAGGGTCCTTGCTATTGTTAATGATCAAAAGTTGGCACTCCAACGTGTTGACTATGTAGGAATGGGTGGCCAACCAAGTCAGCATCAGGAAGAGAAGGTGGGGACCACAAGAAGCTAGCAAGGAAAACCCTGCCCAATTTGAATTTGAAATTCCAGCCAGCAGCATAGCATAGCAGCCAGCCCAAAGCAACCTATTGGAAAAAGGCAGTTGGCACTTCATTGCTGATAGAGGCAATTTGTTTGTTCCCAATAAGGTCCTTCTGCTTGTCAGTGAGAGAACCTAGGTGCTTCTAGCACCTCATTCCTTTTATCTCTAGTCTCATCACAGCCAGAGAGTCCACCACCCCATTCCCCTCTCTATAGATATGTTGAATTTTAAAATCTTCTAGCCAAACAATCATGGACCAGATGTCTTTGATAGCATTTTTGATACTCCAGTAGACCCCTAAGGCACCTTTAGTAGCCTCAATAATCAATTTAGAATCCCCTTCAATGATTAGTTTTTTGGCTTTGGTGCCCAGGGCCAACTTCAACCCCCAAAAAAGAGCAAGATCCTCCGCCATGTTGCTTGAAAAAGAGTCAAAATTTCTTGCATAGGTCAAAACCATGTTGCCCAGGCTAACTCTAATAATTCCACCCCCTGCTACAGAACCACTACGAGTAGCACCATCAAAATTGAGCTTGAGCCAAAGGGGGGGGGGGGTTGATGACCATCTGGTATTGAGCCTCTCCATCTTTTTTGAATTGTCATATCTAAGGAAGCTATCTGGCAACTTCCAATTTTTAATCCACCTCTGATCCAGGGCCATAGGGCTGGCATTCAAGGTTCTCCACTTGCTGATGATGGCATTCTCCCTGAGGTAATTTTCAGCTAAGTTAGTCATCGTGTCAATTGAGCTATTGGTGTCATGAAAAATCCTATTATTTCTTTCTTTTCAGATATGCCAACTGACATGGGGAGGATTGAATCTCCAAAAAAGAGTGACTAGCGAGTGAGCAGAAGGGCACTTCCAGTTGTTGACAAACTACTGCAAATCTTCTGAGAAAGTCCAAGCCAGATTGAATTTCTGTAGCACTTTGTACCAAACCCTAGAAGCAAAAGGGAAATGGGTGATGCTGATAATGAGTTGCTAATAAGCCAAGTGACTCATGAGGAAGTCAAAGCTGTAGTTTTTGCTATGGCTGCCTTTAAGGCCCCCGGACCTGACGGCTTCCCCCGGCTTTTTTCAAGACTTTTTGGGAAACTATGAAGGAGGATCTCACTAATGCTACTAGGGACTTCATTCACATTGGTAAACTCCTAAAGAAATTGAATAACACCTTCATTATTTTGGTACCCAAAGTTCCTAATCCAAAACTTATTTATGACTATCGGCCCATCAACCTATGTAACTCTATTTACAAAATCTTCTCTAAAGTTATTTTCAACAGAATCAGACCCCTCCTTGATAAATGCATCAGTCCCTCTCAAAGAGGTTTTGTTCTGGGTAGGTAGATCCTTGATGTTGTCATTACTACTCATGAGGTCATTCACTCCATGGAAAAAAGTCACAACCCAGGTATGGCTCTCAAACTTAACATCTCTAAGGCTTATGACAAGGTTAATTGGAAATTCTTGTATGCGGTCCTTTCTAAGATGGGATTCTAGATGACATCATACTTCTAACAGAGTATATTACTATTGTGTCATCTTAGAAAGGTTAATTTTTTGAAGGCTTCTAACAGAGTATATTACTATTGTGTCTGGATTTTTGCATTGTCACATTGTTGACAGCAACAAACTGGCCGAATGAGTTACTAGTCCACCTGAAGATGGTATCATCCCAAAATTCAAGGGGGAGGCTAGGGAGTCTGATCCACACTAGCTCCAGTCTAAGGAGGTCCACACTTGGGTCAAACCTTGGCTTCCACTTGGAGAGAGTAAGGCAGTGCTTACCATAAGACCATGTACCAGACATAACATGAATGAAGTCTTCCTTTGTAGTGAATCTAAAAAGGAAGAGTCCGCCTGGCATGGCAGAGACAGAGATACTACCTTTGGTTTTCCATCTAGAGCCTACCCATCTTCTAACCATATCTATAGTGGGTCTAAAGGATAGGAACCTTCCAACCAAGAAAAGGTTAAGGGATGAAGCAATATTATCCATGGTACCATCGAGGAGGCAAATCTCGGGGCCCTCCTCACCAATAGTGACTTTTGGCTACAACATCTAACTTTCTGGATTGGAGTTCCCCAGAAGGGCACCTTTCCAAGAGTTCGCTTCATCTTCCCTAGAAAAAGGACCCACCTCCTGAGTCTTAAGGTCCTTTTTGGAAAATCGACGTTGGGGCCACCAGAGGAAGCTTTGCAAGGTAGGGGACCTCGTGCAGGATCTCGTTGCAATCATCAACAAAGGGAGCCCACCCATCTCCTTGGGTGTGTAGCACAAGAGCCAAGTCCAGACAAATATACAGGTCAACCAGTGGAGGGTTCGGGTCCAAGGAGGACATGCCCTCCCCAACAGAAACACCAAGCATAACAGGAATTCAAAAAGTTGCAGAGCCCCCTGACTTGTTCATGGGACAACCTACCTTATTTAGGGTATGGTTTGTCCCATGTCTTAAACACTTTCATAGAAAATTAATATATTTATTGCCAATTAGTAGAAATACTAATACATTGGCTAGGTATTATTATTTGATAACAAATGAATTAATGATGTCAATATTAAATATTCACCTAAAATACATCTAAAAAACTAAATTATGAATAAATATAATAATTAGATCATATTTTAGGAATACACAAGTACTACTTTTAAGTTTAATTATATAATAATTGTTTTTGATAATAAAAGCAGCCAAAAACGAGGGGGCTGACCCATAGGTACAATTAAGAGAATAGTGGCAGGACCATTATCCGCATATAATCAGCAAAGTAGCAGCCTTTTACCTCTATCAAAAACAAAAACCATACTATGAGAGTTTATCAGCGATAAAATACTACTAGTCAGAGTATAATTCATAAGCTGCGCAGGGCCATAAACAGCAAAATATAAACAAAAGCCTAAACTAGGCTTATCCAACCAACCACTACAAAGCATAGACAAAAAACTCCTCCACATGCAGAAAGTTATTTCTTTTTCCCTTGGCTCTTCTTAGGGAGCAGCTTTCTAGCCCATTCCTTAGTGAGGAACTTGAACAGGCCTTTGTAGTCATTGTCCTCCTTGCCTTTCCCTTTGGCCATGCTTTCGTGCAATAGGCACAGCGTAGTTTCTGAGCATCTCATCACATTCAACACAAACTTGGACACATCATGCATCTTGGACTCCACCACCTCCAGTCTGTTGGTGATCACCTGTACATTGTCAGAGAGGGCCTCTATCTTTTTCTCAAGCTTTGCCAGGTTGGAATCCTCTTCCTTCATGCTGTTGGCCTCTTCAACAACCAAGATTTTTTCAATTCTGAAGGTCCGGGAGGGGAAATTGGATGGCTTCGAACTCTTGGAGGATACGAGGATTTTAGAAATCTAAGTGGAGCTCACAGAATAAGGGGTCGGATTGTGCTGGGTCAGGGGTATTTTAACAGTCAGAATGGAGTTGCCTGTGTCATGCGAGGAGGAGGGGTCTCTCAGGGATTTATCCGAGGGTTTAGAGGCCAGTCTGCTAGAGCGACGAGGGATGTTGGCTTCTTCAGTAATATCCAAATCAGAGTCAATCTCTTGGATTTTGACTCTTTGGGGGGTTCTAACCTCCTCTGAGGAGTGATTCTTGGTTTTCTTACTGGAGGAGCCAAATTCTAGGCATTGAGGGCTTGAATCCTTAATGGCTGGAGGTTGGGTCGAGGGGCTGACATTCTGCATAGAAATGGAGCGGAGTGGGCAGAGGGTGAGGTGAAAGTTGTATAGGTAGAGAATAAGGCCCTGATGCAGGATGGGAAAGTCTTTCCCTTTCTTCTTAGCTTCAACTATATCTTTAATATTAGCATCCATCGAATGCAGTAAAAAGAACAAAATGGAAATGAGGTCTTTGTTCCTCAAATAGTTCAGGAACGGGAGATGGTAGTAGTAGTAAAAAATGCCATACCTACCTTCCAGCATAAAATACTTCATCATGATATAGCAGACCTCATCCCATGGGTGAGGGAGCTCCTCCCTATTGAAACCTCTAGCCCTCTTGATAGGGTTCTCGCCTTGGCGGAAGAACTGGTTAAGGCTAGTAGAATCCGCAATGTGGCTCTGCTTTTTCCATTTTTTGCCCTCCATTGAAAGGCTTGTCACCTAAGCTATAACCTCTTCATTGATTTCAAAAGAGATTCCCCCCATGGTCACCCTTTTGTCCTCTTAGGAAGTCACAAATTGTCTCGAAAGTCTTTCATCATTACCCTTCATACTTTCCATGAATTTGTCAATACCGTCTTCAGTGCACACAAACCAGGCCGTTGGTTTAGCTTTGAACTCATCCACTTTATTGGGTTCCAGTTTAAGCCTATCCCTCCCCCCATTCTTGAATCCTGTAGCTTAACATATTGAGAATGACTAACAGCCAAAACGTAGAGCCGAAGAAAACTTAAGGCAGAATTGTTAAGATAATTGTGTCGGACTTGAAATAAATGATCGTAATAATCAGAGTGGTTATTATCCCTTAAGATCCAGTAGATATCAAAAGTCAGAGATCTACTTGGAATGTGCGAGCCTTCACTCAGGCCAATGTGAGTTGACAGATCCCCAACACCGCCTTTATCGTCGCCAATTGGCTCCGTCCGGGTAATAATTAGGGAGTAATCATTCCCGATGTCTGTACTTTCATCAAAAATCAATCCCATATGGTAGTGGTGAGTCAGCCTGCCTTTGATACGTGGCCATCTAGGTTAGAAATTGGTGGGATCCCCGCACCAATTTGAAAATTGAAAAAAGGTTTCCTTCATCATTGAGCAGATGGGACGGTCCCTTCCTGGGTAAAGGCCTTTTCCTTTTCCAAGATTTCCTTAGTGGTGACTGGTAGCTGACTGGGGTCCCTCCAGCATCATAAGCCATTATGCATCCTTCCATCAACCACCATGGAATCGGTAGCTCTGTTTCCTTCTCTAAAGATGTGGCGGATAGTGAAGTCCTCCATCTTGACCAGAAAGCACCTGATATCCCTCAAAATGGGTTCCACTCTCCACCCCGCTGAAGCGATCCCTTTGACAAAGTCAATAATGATTTGAGAGTCTCCTTCAATTTCCAGATATTTTATTCCTATTGAGTTAGCCATTTTCAAACCCCAAACGAGGGCCAATCATTCAGCTTGAGTGATCGTATTATTCCTTAGCTTGCTAGCGTAGGCTGCAATCGTGTTCCCTAGATGGTCCCAGATGACTCCACCTCCTGCCTGGCAATTGCTTTGAGCAAAACCATCAAAATTTAGTTTAAACCAGTGAAGCCTGGGGGTTGACCATCTAGTCATCTGTCTCTTGTTTTTGGTACTATTGTTGAAGTGATTAGAGCCATGGGGAGCTTCTAGCAAACAACAATCCTCATGTTAGCCTCATCGGGAGGATAGGGGGGATTTTCCATTTTGTAACTTCTAAATTTTTAGAGATCATCTTAAAGAAAATGTGAGCCACTGTGTCCAGGGGGTCTTAGTGTCTCTGAAGATTCTATTATTTCTTTCTTTCCACAAGGCCCAATAGATGTATAGCGGTATTTGTTTCCAAAGTTGAATGATGATGGGATGATGGGAGGGGGGGGTCCAATCAAAAGCAAAAAAAATTATATTCTTCTGGAAGACCCAACAGAGACCGCATTTCTGAAGAGTAAGAGACCAAATATGAGCCGCAAAGGGACAAAGGACAAAAAGGTGGTAAATAGATTCCTCATTAGCTTTACACAAACTGCATCTGTTGGGGAGATAGAATCCCCTCTTTTTCAAGTTATCAAGCGTGAGAGTTTTACCATGCATGAGGGACCATAGAAGAAATTGATTTTAGGGATTAGCTGAGGGTTCCAAACTTTCTTCCAGCATTCAGCGTCCACAGGGTGCTTAAGGAGATGATTGTAAGCAGATTTGACCGAGAAATAGCTCAATTGGGTCTCTTTCCAGATGAAGTTGTTTTCATTCAGGGCCAGGGGGATTCTAGTTTTCGACAATATGAGTTGCAGATCCTGAGCAAGGGGGACCAGGTTAGGTCTATTGCTGCAAATGAGAACAATGTCCTTCCAGCAACCACTTCCTAGAACCAAATAATCTACAGCATGATCCCCCAGGACACCTTTAAGGTGGTTCATGATTTGATGAAAGCGAGTGTTGACCAAAGGCATGTCCTTCATCCAAAAGTCTCCCCAGAATCTCACCTTTCTACCATCTCCTAGCTACCACTTCAGACCTTCTCTAACCATCACTCTGCTCTTCAGGATGTTGTTCCACAACTTGGAACCTTGGGGAAGGTAGGTTGTATTCAAATTATAATAGAAATGCTCCCAGTCCAGGTACTTAGCTTTGATAATGTTGCACCAGTCGGCCTCACCTTTAGCCATAGTCCATCCAATCTTGGCAATTAGCGTCTTATTTAGGGCATTAATCTTTCTTATGCCCAAACCTCCCAGAGATTTGGGTAAACACACAGTATCCCAATTGACCAAAGCAAGGCATTTTTTCTCTTCCAAGCCAGTCCATAAGAAGTTTTTTTGGATTTTCTCAAGTTTTTTCCCCATGCTCCCTGATATTTTAAACATGGAAAGGAAGTACACCAAAATTCCCTGTAGGGAGGCTATGAGAAGCTGGAGCTTCCTTGCACAACTGAGGAATTTCCCTTTCCATCCTGCAAATTTTTTCTACATTCTTTCCAAGATAGAGTTCCAGAAGGTGGGGGTGACTTCCTTGACCGTGAGGGGGAGACCCAGGCAGGTCCCCAGAAGAGTTGCCACTTTGCATCCGAGGATGGATAGAATTATGAGTTGGAGGTCAATTGGAGTGTTGAAGAAGTAGAGATTACTTTTCTCATAGTTGATGCATTGTCCCAATGCCTTGGCATAGTTAGAAAGTAGGATCTTCCATCCTTTAGCCTCCATGACAGAAGACCTACCAAATAGGAAGGTGTCATCCATGAATTGTTGAATATTAAAAGGGGGGAGCGTGGAGGCCGCCTTGAACCCTTGGAGCCTACCATTGGTGACCAGATGGGTCACATTTCTATTTAGGACTTTAGCTATCATGATAAACAGATAAGGGGAAAAAGGGTCACCCTGTCGAGTACCTTTTTCAGATTTGAAACATCCCCAGGAGTCCCATTAATCAACACTGAGAATTGAACCATGGTAACACATTCCTAAATCATATTCACCATTTTTTAGTTAAATCCCAATTTTAGAAGAACTTTGAAAAGAAACTCCCAATTAACCTTATCATAAGCTTTAGATATATCAAGTTTAAAGGCCATACCTGGTAATTTGCTCCTATCAATGGAGTGGATTATCTCATGAGTTGCAATGGAAGCATCCAAAATTTGGTGTCCCGGGATGAAGTCTTCTGGGATGGACTGATAAATTTTTCCAAGAAGGGTTTAATCCTATTCACAAGGACCTTGGAGAGTATCTTATAAATGGTATTGCAGAGGCTTATGGGTCGATACTCCTTCAAGCAGCTGGGAGTAGTGGTCTTGGGGATGAGGACAATGAAATTATTGTTGATCTTTTTCAGCAATCTCCCCATTTTGAAGAAATCTTGAACAGCTTTGGTGACTTTGTAGCTAACAATGTCCCAAAAATCCTAGAAGAACATCGGGGAGAAACCATTCGGGCCCGATATCTTGTAGGCCCCCATAGCAAAGATAGCCCTGTGAACTTCATCAGCAGAGATGGGGGCCATAAGTTGTCAGTTGTCATCCTCATTGATGGCCATTAGCAGCTTACAAACAAGGCAGTCCTGGACCAGAGAAACACTTCCACCATTATCCGCATACAGTCTAGTGAAAAAGTCCACCGCTTTCTGTCCAAGCAGAGAGTCTTCAGAGATCTCTTGGCTAGTTTCATCCTTAATACTTTTGATATAGTTCCTCCTCATGTGGATACAAGTCGATCTATGGAAGAAGGCATAATTTTTGTCCCCTTCTTTCAACCATTGGATCTTGGATCTTTGCTTCCAATACACTTCTTCCTTGGAGAGGGTATCTTTCCAGCTCTTCCAACAGTCTTCCTCCTTCATAATGGGGTCCGGGGGGTTACTGGTAGCCATAATATTTTGAAGTTGTTCCAATCTAGACCCCAGGTCCTCCTTTCTTTTGAAGATGTCTCCAAAGGTGGTCCTATTCTACCCTTTGACTTCCTTGCTAATTAGCTTTAGTTTCTCCATAATTCTGAACATGGCAGTCCCTTGGATCGAGGTGGTCCACCAGCATCTAACCAGCTCCCTAAAGTCCGGATGGGAGGCCCACATGATCTCATAGCGAAAGGGGGGTACCCTGGTAGGGTCTATCTTTCCAGTGGAGAAGAAGGGGGTTGTGGTCAGACGTAGTCCTTGGGAGGGTTTTCAGGTAAGAGCTATGTTCGATGTCCCAATTGGTGGAAATCAGGAATCTATCCAGTCTAACTTGAATAAGATGTTTGCCTTTCCTATTATTCGACCAGGTGAAGGGGGCACCCTGTAGGTCAATATCCATAAGGCTTGTAGCATTGATGAAACTGGCTAGGTCACCCATGCTGTCAGAGAAATCCTCCAATCCACCACACTTCTCGGAGGGGTAGAGGGGGGAATTGAAATCTCCCACAAGCATAAATTGATCCCTTTGGTTAGTCACAATGATATTAGAAATTTCCTCCCACAGAATCTGTCTCCCTGACCTTGAGTTGGGAGCATAGATATTGAACATCTGCCAGCAATGTTCTCCATAATGAAGAGAAACTGCTAGGAAATTTTGAGAGCTAGCGAAAAGCTTACCTTTCATTTTAATGGGATGAGGGTAGCAATACCCCCTGAGGCACCCAAAGCATCAACATACAGATAGTCTGCTCTAGGCCAAAGTTAACCAGCAACCACAACAAAGGTTTGAAAGGGCATCTTGACTTCCTGAAGGAGGCAAATGTCGATTTTCATCACCAGAATGAGTTTTTTTATGGCCAACTGCTTATGGGGTCTGTTCAGACCCCTTATGTTCCAAGAGAGGAACTTCATTTCTTACTTTTGTTAAGTCCATCCAGGGTCAGTTGTCTGCCCTTTGCAATGTCCCTTGCCATAACCTTGTGTCTCAGGACTCTTTCTGAGGGTCTGCCAACTTTACTTTTGTTTCCCCCCACATCTGCTTTCTTGGCCTTGACTTTCTTCTTCTGGGTTATCCATTCTTCATTATCCATCTGAGGAGAACCTGGGGGGGACACTTTTAGCGGAGTTGCCAGGGAGTTTCTAGGGTGCGCATCTCTATCCCCCGTTGCAGGGGAGAGAGGGGTTGAAGAGGTGGGTAAGAAACTTTCAGTCATATGAGGCTTGGCCATAACCAGGCTAGGGGCATGAAGGATAGGGGGGTGGGGGAAGCAGATGGGTGGGGTTTGGGGGACAGGTTGAGGCCTATCACCTGTGGGATCTCCCCCTCTTCCAGGGAAAAGCTTGAGATTTTTACTGGGTCCGCTAGGGATTTTAAGATCTCTAGGATCTTGTTTGTGTGTGGGTAATCCTCAGATATTTCATTCACAGTAGTCAACTCAAGGGGAGCCAAGGATGATGGGTCACTAGGGTTGATGGTCTTGGCCCAAATGGCTTTATTTTTGAGTTTGGGTTCCGCAACCATGAAGGATTTACAATCAGTATAGGAATGCCCCTGATTATTGCATTTCTGGCAAAACAGGGTGGCATTTTTGTACATAATAGCCTAGGACCATTTTCCCCATTTTGATTTTAGGGAGATAAAGTTTGGGAGAGCCTTGTTAATAGTAACATTATCACAAAAATGAGCATACACCAACCTGGATTTGTTAAGAGTGGCCGAGTCAACTGTGACAAAGGTGCCAAACGAGTTTCCTATCTAGCAGAAGATTTTTTCATCCCAGAACTCCAAAGGGAGTCCAGGAAGCCTAACCCAGACTAGAGCCATGTGGTTTAGTTCTGCGGAGGGGTCGAAACCAAGCTTCCATTTAGCCATGGTTAGGAAATGTTTTCCATACGACCAAGAACCCTATAGGACATAGATCAGATCCTCCTTAATGTTGAACATGAGTAGAAAGAGTCCCCTCGACATTGCTGATACCTCCAGGCTTCCTTTAAGCTTCCAGCGAGATTTTGCCCATCTCCTAACCATGTCAATAGATGGTCGAAAGGAGAAGAAATGACCAACTATTGCCAGGTGAAGGGAAGAGGCGATTTTGTCCATCAGGTTGTCCGAGAGTTTGATCTCCGTTTTGTCTTTTGTTTGGGAGAAGGTGGCCACAACATCTTCAGGGGTTGACTTTGTTGACCCAAGGAGGGCATTCTTCCAGCTATACTTGGGATTCTCCTTCACCAGATCCACATCCACCTGTCCGGCAGAAGTTTTTGGTCCGAGATGAGGTATATTCCTTTCTTCCCCTTTCAGGCCAGTATCAGTCAAAACTAGTGAAGTGGGGTGTGAAGACTGGAATTTTCTTCCGTATGGTCCACAGACCGTGGGGACCCCGCAGTCGGCATAGCAACATGCACACTAACCGTAGAATCGCATGTTGGGTCCAGTAGGGGAGGGGGAACCTCCCCAAAGGGGGCGGTCATCCACGAACACAAATTCAAATGCGTAGCAGGCGGGAGAGTTGAATCATATTTTACAATTATCATTAAAATAGAAAATATAAATTTAACAAATATAAATATTTAGTCTTTTAATCATAAATTTTAAAATAAATATTAATTGGCTTCTTATTTTTCAGTATATTGCATTTTATGTTTTACTTTCTATAATTTAGTTTTACTTGTTATTTTTTATGTAAAAATTAAAATTTAAACTTTAAATGTTTTCTATATTTTATTTTAATTTTAATATTTTACTTGAAGTAGAGTTCAATTTATAATAATTTATTTATCTATGCAATGTAATGCAATATAAAAGTATTTTAATCACTATTTAATTTATGCATGCAATACAATCACAATTAAAAGATTCATGAATATAAAAATATTTTAAAATTTCATTTAACAATTTTTAGTATTGATAATTGGGTCATATTTTATAATTATCATTAAAATAGAAAACAAAAATTTGACAAATATAAATATTTTCTTATTTTATATAAATTTTAAATTTTACAATAATTACGAATTCACTTTTATTTAATACTTTGTAAAATGTGGCAAAAATCACAAGAATTTTATTAAGAAATGTAGAAGATTACATATGGGCAAATATTTGGAATCTGAAGAGTACAAAATGGCAAAATTATTTGCCTGCTATTACGAATAAACTAGAGGTCATAGCAGACCAAACAAAACTAGTGAATGCCCATCTTTTCGTAAGCAAGGGGAACCCAAACAACCATATCTTGCGAGTCAAACCGTTGATAATAATCATTCTAGTCCAAGGAAGTAATCAACTTTACAAAGTGCAAACCCCAAATATGTATTACTTATTGATAGTGAATATCATTGCCATTGTTGAACACCCCCACCCAAGCCAAGTCCTCTAGGGAGAATGCCAGTGATAACAATGTTGTGGCCAAAAAGATGATTCTAAAAATGACCCCAAAAAGATAGACACCAAAACCTCTTTTAATATTCTTCATAGCATGTGTCCAAGAACAAACATCTAAAAAATCATTGAGCCACTAGAAATTGTCATAGTCATCAATCCCCAACCATTTCCTCAAAAAATCATGGCCCACACCAACCCACCTGCAGTTAAGAGAAAGGCCATTAATGTCCATATCTAGCAGAAAGGGGTTCCTCTCCACTGCCACCCCGGGTTGCTAGAGTTTAGCTATGTCTTTAGGTCAAGGGATCGTCAAACCTAACTTTTCCATCACCACCATGCCAATGTCATCTAGGAGGTATTCCTCCTTGAATACTTCCCTCAGTAATAACAAAATGTCCACCTTATTTCCCCCAAGTCTAGAAGGGAAACAAGTGTTGGAATAAAGGAACACTAAGAGGGGGTGAATCAGTGTTCTACAAATTTTACCTTTAATAACCTGATCTTTCAACCACTTAATGCAAATGAAGACAAGTAAAGTGCAAAAATACAAAGCAAAGATCAGCAACACCATAACACCAAGATTTTTACGTGGAAACTCGATTAAGGGGAAAACCACAGTGGGATTCAAACACACAATAGTAATATACTCTATTAGAAGTATGATAATATTACATAAGAGGAGGCCTGCTAATGGGCTTTTGAGGACTAATCCTTAGATGATGGGTGAAGCAAGATAGGAGTGGGACCCACCAGATAAAGGTTGGACTAAGGTCAATTTTGATGGCGCTTCAAGGGGAAATCTAGGGGTCTTTGGAGCTGGGGTAATAACCTGGGATGATTGTGGCAACATTCTAGCCATAGGACCTAAAAGATTGGTGGATGGATCGAACAACATTGTTGAGTGCCAAGCGGCTTTAGAAGCCATTCTCATGGCTAAGAAATTGGGAGTGAAGAAACTCCATTTGGAGGGAGACTCTCAGATTGTGGTGAACAGGAAAGCTAGAGGTCGAATGGAGGCATGGCACTTACACAAGAACATTCAAAGTATGAAACTTCATATGTGAGGGTTTGAAGACTTTAAGGTGACTCACGTTCTCAGGGAAGTAAATGTGGAGGCTGACAAGCTTTCAAATGTGGGAGCGAATGGCTCATCGGAAGACAATTTTAGATTATTTGAGGACTTTTGAAATGTTAGTTATCATGATTTTGGTTGAATTGCTTAAACTTAAGAAAGTGAACCTGAGTTGTTTTTGATGTGGTTGTTTTTGAAACTGGACTTGTGGGAAGTAATGGCCCTCATGGATTGTGATCTACGAATATGTTGCAAGTGGACTTGGCGGCGATGGAGTGATGATGGAGGTGATCGGTGTGTTGGCCTGGTGATGATGTGTGGTTTGATGCAATTTGTGTGGAGCAATCATGTCATGTGATGGTGGTGGCTTTTTAAGGCCTTGGATTTTGGTTCCCTAGTATTTCATAGTTGTTGGTTTTTGGTGTTGGTTATGTGTGTAGGTTTTGGTGTAGAGGCGAGACAGGATGGAGGAAAATTTTTCCTTGACAATGGATGGGCAAATGCTAGCGTTTCACAGCATGATCTCGAGCAACAGGCTGACAAAAAAAAAAGGTGGATGGGGAGGAATTTTGGAGAGCAGTGCGGTTGATTTTTGGGGAGGAATTTTTGGTGTTTGGCTATCGGCCTTGAACTAACCTCGACTTCTCATCACTGTTCATTTCTCTAGCCTTGTCGGTGGGAAAGTCGACGGAGGAGGTGCAGTGGGTTACATATTTGGTGCTGAGACCCAAATGGGTGAGTGGTTTGAATGAAGTGGTGGCTCAAGCTATTGTTGGCAAAGGGCTAAAGAAGATGGAAGAGCCATGGTGGAGGATTGGGGTAGAAGGGGAGTTGCAGCCATTCGTAATTTGGTCGGCATCTCGACCTATTGAAATTCAATTTGAGAATGCAAGGAAGGGATGAAGGGAGGTTGTGCAGTATGTGCAAGAGTTGGGGCCAACTGAGCGAGTGAATATTCATGGGAAGATGACCCCAATTCAGTATGAGGCTCCTCTAGATGAGGATGGGAGACCTATGATTTGCCATCAGATTCCATGAAAGCACGTGAAGGTGGTGGAGCGTGGTTTTCTACGTGGTGGCAGGTCAGGAACTTTGCTAAGTGAAGGGAGAGAGATGCATGATGTAGGGCCCAGCCGGGGTATTCCAAACTTCTCAAGGGAAGAAGCCTTGGGATGGTTTTGTTAGACAGGTCCTTTGTGCCTGTCGGGTTTTTTTATGGGGAATGTGTATGTATGGTTGGTATTTTGTAGTTGTTGGCCCTGTAGGTCTGGTGTCTTTTTCGGGTTCTGTTGGTTTTGTAGGGGCGAGACCCCATGTAGTGGAAGACTGCTTATCAACATTTTGGATGTAAATCTTTCCTATTTTAAGCAATATATTATCCTGGTTATCGATCAAAAAAAAAATATTACATATGAGGAATGCACATGCATTCAGGCACACTGCCTAGAGCTCACTGCTAAAATTATAATAGGGGCTACAACCTCGGAAGGCTCACTACCTTACAAAATGATTACAAGAGGTACAAGAAGGTTTGAACTATTTAATAGCATTAATAAATGCCTAAGTATAGTTCTGGTTAAGCACAAAATACATAATCTTGCTCTGCTCTGCTACTCTGCTCTGTTCTAATGTTTTGCATTATACCGGAGCACCAATATTCCAACTATGCACATGAAATTGTGCACAAGCGCTCATACACACTTCATACATAACCATCAATCTACCAAATGATCAAATCAATCAGTCTAATATATCTGCAACATCAAATTAGATCAATTCCATGTCGGCTTCAAAAATATGCATAATACACAAATGAAACATGTTACCCAAGTTGGCTCAATCCAATCCAAAAACAAATAAGCAGACCAAAAAAAAAATTCCACACAGTTCCCATATGTAGGCTCAACAACCTCAAACACATAAACAACTGCCAAAATTAATCTACACAACAAATCTTCACACGTTAGTGCCATAAAACATTGTTCTACTAGAAATCTATCTACTGGATCTTCCAACTTACTCAATTCACAACAATGGAGACCATAAACCTAAAATAATGCATATTACACATTCACAATGCATCTTTGAGATACACAAAGCAAAATACTCAACCAAAATAATCTACTAACCAACAAACTATACACTCTGTCGGATACACTGTTCTTCTTACTGGACCTCAATCAATCTTCCGGTATGAGTGAATCATGAACTATGGATTGGGTATCCAAATCAAGTTGCCATCAATGACAACATCCAAACATCAATGCAATGTCTCTTGCCAACAATCTCCCCCTTTGGCATTGATGGCAACACTTAGTGAAAAATGACTGTGTCAGACCAAAACCAAAAATATACACAGCAACCAAAGTTCTGACTACCAGACTCCAAAAATCAATAAATCCCCCTAAGGTCAACATTTTTCACTCCTCTACTCTCCCCCTTTGGCATCAATGACAAAGGTAGAATTCTAGAAACCAAAAATTCAAGCCAAAAATGCTATATACATATGCATAGTCCTCTCATACATACATAAATTTAAAAATGTCTGCAAAATAATTCTTCAATGAATTTAGATGGCTATCCCGACCCTTCTTTAGGCTCTCCAAAACTATTATAAGCCCACTGAACAAGTATGCAAGTACCTTTGTTGACTTGAGATATGTTGGCTTGTTGGGTTTCATGACACTTTGGGCGTCTTCCAGACCACTAATCATGATATCCAACGTGGGAGTAATGAGACTCCTAAGTTCACAAACTCTGCCAATTATTTTCTCTTTTTCCTGACTCAAACTTATTATTTTCTCCAGTAAAGATATCGTTTGGTTTTTGTGATTTCTCAAAGAGACTGATGAAGGATCAAATGATGTGGACATCTGTGCAAGTTGATCCTCATGCTCTTTAACCTTTTCCTCAAAGTCCCAGGTGAACTGAGACAATGTTAGACATAATTTGTAAATATTTCCACCCTTGAATAATGCATCTGGTATACCTTTTACACACATAACTAGGGTAACTTTGTCATCAACAATCATCTTTTTTAACGTTTAGAGCCTTCTTGCATTAAACTCATTCTAGACCTTCTCTTCAACAAATTTCTCAAAGGATTGAAAGTGATTGTCTACATAATTAATTAATCTTTTCATTTCCCAAATGGAGTGTCTAATGAGCCCTTCTAGAATGAAGGCATGAGTTTCTCTAGAAGATCAAATTTCATAGTGCTACTCATTATCGTTTGTGTGAGATTTTAGTAAGTCCTCACTAGCCTTCACTTGAGAAAGTCCTGCCAATTTGAGTGCCTAGACAAGGAACACAAAAGCTAGGTTGATGGGGCCTTGAACGAATTCTGGATCATCTTCATGGATTTGCTTCCCCTTTACTGATTTATCAGTGCCTCTTGCCTCAGCTTCAACTTCAACCTTTAGTTCCACTTGTTCTTATTTTGTATCCTTCTTTGCATCTACTTATTTTTCAAGGACCAGAGGGTTAGGTGCATCAACCAGAGGGTTATCAATCATGTCCTTACCCTCATCTACTTTTCATGTACATCCTCAACATTAACAGTCTGGACATCCGGGATAGAAGTATCATCTATTTTATGCACTTCTGGATTAGGGTCACCTTGTCCTTTTGTCTGATTGACTTCATACCAGTTATCTGACAAAACTTTTGTTAAACTCTTTTTTGTTTCCTTAGCAACTTCATCAATTTTACTGAACATAATCTTGTTTACCCTATGCTTGCTTCTGAATTCGTTCTTTGCTAACCAGAGTAATTTGTATAGCTCTTCCTTAGAAATAATTGAATAGAGATTTACTAATACATATTCCTTTAAGTTCTCATGTTTCTTACTTGTTGTTAGTCTCCTAGCATCCAAAATTTCATGCAGGCTCTTGGATATGATTGTCATTAATTTAATTAGAGCTTTTCTATATACATTTAGATATTCTACAGTAGCTTCCTCTAGAGTTCTCTTACCGGATTCATCAAAATTTTCATACCAATCTGCTAGTGGCTTTAAATTCCCATTCTTGACAACCTCATTAACAATCTCATTCAAGGACATGCGAGGCTTAACTTCAAGTTTACTTTTCTTTAAAGCCTCATCAAGTTCAGATTTTGATTTCTTACCAGATTTAGTACCACCGGATGACTTCTTCTTTGAGATCTTAGCAACTTTTGCTTTGACTTCCTTAACTACTTCATCTGATTCTATCTCTTCTTCATCAATAGGAATAAATTCTCTAGCTTGTCCTCTCTTCCTCTTTCCTTCAACATGTTTTTGACCACTGAAGGAGGGTACAAAACTACTTGATTGTTTAGGCTTAAGGGTAGGGGCTTCTAGTTTAGCCTTCTTTGGTTTCACCATGTCTTCTTCTTTTAGAATGTTTTGTTCTCTGTCTCTTCAAACTGCCTCTTTGGTGATCCCCATGCTTTGTGTTAGCTTCTTAACCTCCTTCCTCACCTTCTGAGTCTCTGACTTCTTGAACTTGGATTGTAAGTCCAAGTTCTTCTCCTTGTAATTTCCAAACCTTCCTTCAAACTTATCCACCGGTTTGCTCAATAAATGTTGAGCATATGCATCAAAAATGTGCCCTTCCACCTCATACCCCATTGGCATGATCCATGATGTTATTGGTTCCATATCTTCCATAAGACATTGGTCAATATCAACCATAAAACAGATTGTATCTTCATACTTTTCCACTGTCTCCTTAGGAATTCTCACCCTGCTTTGCATCATGCTCTGCAAGGTTTTGAAGTATCCCCAAAGAATACTATTTTGGACTGTAGAATCTCTGAGGCCATGAAGTGTCTCATTTATTTGTACTACCACTAGCCTATCATAGGCCCACTGAACTTTGCCAACTCCCAAATTTTCATTCATAAAGTAGAAGTACAAACATATGATCAAAGTTCAAAATTTGAATACATGCTTCTTATCTTGTTTGATCTTCTTCAAATTTCCCAATAGCTCATTCCAAATAAATTCACATAGATCATATTTCTTATCTTCCTTTGACATCTGATAAGCATCATAGATAGTCATACCAGATACTCAATTATCCTAGCTAGAGTGATATAACTTGTATTCCCTCACCATCGATACAAATCTGACATCATACTCAACTATATCATTGATTGTCATTGCAAGCCACATGAATTCATTGTGCATCCTACTGAAAATTTATCAAACCCACTCAGGTTCATCGAACACCAGAAATTTTATGAACTGTGCAAAATCCTTCTCCTCAATCGACTTAAATTTAGGTTGTAGGCTACCCATCTCATCAATCATGTGTTGAGTGTATAGTTTCATCATTTGGGCACTTCTAAGCTCCTCAATGTCACAATGAATGTAATCCCTAATATCCTCCACATGCAATACTCCATAAGGGACTGATGAAAATGCATCGCACAAATCATCCTCCATTGACTTATACATATGCTTCTCAAAATTAGGCCTTTCCCTATCGGTGACATCTATTACCAATGGGGTCGCAATACCAGAAGATGCCATATCCGAATAAATTAAGATTCAAACTAAAAAAGTGTCAATTGATAACTACCTTCCAACTATGTAATAACCTGCTTTACTTAACCCAATAAATTTCGGCCATTTCTTTTTTTATTTATTTAATAATTTATGTTTGATTCAATCGCATACTTTGGGCATCTATCCAATTGGATTAGGCATTCATCCATTCAGGATGAGAATCTAACCATATGGGTTAGGCATCTATCCATACGGATTAGGAGGTTTCTTCTATCCAATACGGGATAGGCATCTACCCAAACGGGTTAGGCATCTGTCCAACTTGAGATAGGAGGTTCTCTGGAGAGAGACTTAGACTCATTGGGACCACCTGAGTCTTGAGTCACTCACTAAGTACTACACCCCTCTAATAGGAGTGAACCGAGGTCACTATCCTTAGGAGCAATTAAAATAACATAATTCAAGATTGAATTCTGCCTCGTAATTTGGCCTAAAGCCTTGGGAAGTCAAGCGAATCCATACGGGATTCCTTCTGAGTATGCATTGAATTACTTTTTCCTTTATTTTCCTTGTCTTTCAATTAGGAGGATTTGTAATCAATCTATTCTACCAAATCCTATACCCCATCCCCGAACACCTGAGTACTAGGAACAATTTCATCCCTAGACTACCTACATACCCGTTTCGGCATGGGATCAAGGCGTAAAGTATGTAGTTTTGTTTTCTAATCTATGGTTTAATATAAACTGTTTGGTGGGTACACAACCCTTTCTAGGGTCAATGTCCCATACAGTTTCACTACGGTTGCTACCCCCAATGGTAGCTTTTAAGCAATGGCTCAAGGTGGCCTATTGCTTGTGGCCTAAAACAACTAGGTCCTAATACCTATCATAAGCATCACCCTTGACCCAATTGTTAATCGTCAACAACTCTTTGAGATTAAGCCAAGTTTATAAAAGCATTTCACTCAATCAACTCTAATGGGTTTACTAAAGTTTATCTAGTGGATGTAAATTCATTTAAGATTATCTTATTAGGTTGTCAATCCAAGGGGGATTGTCCGCCCCTTCGATTTTAACTTTCAAGTGTCCCTTATTACTCCCCGATGATTTATAGGGACAATGCCACAAACGTCGTTGATGCAGCTTTATTAGGCGTTAGGTGCAGTCGTTCAACACGGCGGCATTACCCGTAAGCATGACTCAAAGGCACAGTATATACCGAACGCTGCTAAGTTTTAGTTTCCAACACCTCTTGTTTAGTTTTCTAACTAAGGGGTCTAACTCTTATATTCAATGAACTTAACATTATTCTAATGTAGACAAAATTAAAATTCATATTGAGAAATATGCCACGAAATTATCTCTACGTATAAATAAAGGAAATTCTCTTGAAGTAGAATCTTATTAACATTCAAAAAGAAGAAGAAATTTAAATAAGAGATCTACCATCTAATAACATCAATTACACAACTAGCATGGATAAATAAGAAAGTATAACTTGTATAGAAATAACGAGAATTGAATAAATATACCATCATTAAAAGTAACTTGCATGACATTAAATTCGTCTTTTTCTAATTTTACCCCCTTTTAAAATAATATTGATACTTAGGTAAGAAAGGAAATATCAATCTAAATTCATGAAATAAATGAATCATCCAATTAAATAAATCTACTTAGTTAAAATTCATTGTGAAGAATTTAAATTGTTCATTCCTATCTAAGTTTTCCAATCACTTGACAAAATGATTTCCCATTTATCTAATCTAGATTGAATTGTTGGGACCTATCCAATTTTTAATCCCCTTTAGAATTTACAAATAGTGATACAATAAAATTTGATAAATTAACACTCCTTTTCTATGTATGTATATTCATATTATAAAATTAATAATTATAAAACAAGTTATTCAAATTAGTGTTAACATAATCTTAATATATTAATATTATTAATAAATTATTATATTTTTATTCTATTTAAAAGCTATTAATACCTAATCTTACTTTGATTAAGTTTTATTTATGGAAATAATAACTACTGATTTATTTATTAGTGGTTAAATAAAATAAAAATGTAGATAATAGTTGTACAGAGAATATAGTTTACACAAGGCACCAATAATTTAATTTTTATCTAAAGAAAAGAATAAAAACAAGAAAACGAGATTCATATATGGGTAATTTAATTTTTATCCAAAGTTTTATTAAAAACAAGAAAACAAGATTCATGCACGGGTAATTAATTTTTATTCACAAAGAGAAGAATTAATTCTTGGAAAAATAACTAAATAGGAAAAATAGCTTTTTTGCACAAATCTAGACTTAAAAAGAAAAGAAAGCAAAAGCAAGATCTCTTTCCTTGTTTTTCCCTAAAGAAAATTAATTAAATAAATAGATATCCTTACATGCATTTTTAAGGATAAAAAGTTTACTTTTTTTTTAAAACAACAAATACATATATATTTTTTTTAGAATTAATAGAAATTCCTTTATTAATTTTTCTAATTAACTAAGATGGTAGATCTTTTATATGAAATAAATTCTAAGAGAGAAAATAAACTATTTCTTGCAAAATACAAAGTTCACCTATGTCAATTAAAAGAATGTGAAGAGAGGAGAACTTGGATGCTCGAAGCTCAATGTAGAATCCTGTCCAAATTCTTCAAGCTAGCCTCCCTTGATCCTTCTTTGCAACTTTGTGAAATTTCTTCAAAACAACTACTCAACAATCCTACAATGAAATGTGACTACAAAAAAAAACCTACTACTTTCAATAACTTGAGAAAATTTCTTTCTTCAAAATAACCAACTCCCTCTTTTTAAAAACTTGCATACATTATATGGAAAAGATTCCTCAATTCCACTATCAAGAGAATTATTTGAAAGAAATGATTCTTTTCCAATATTGGATCCATGCAAAATTGATTAATATCTTAGTGGGGGGAGTTACATGCAAGGAAATTAGAGAATGAAGATTCCTGTAGAAGCTTCTAATTTCTCCTACAACATGTGCCTATTTGAAAATGGGAAATTAAATAATGCCTATTTAAATTATATTCTCTAAGTGTGTATGCGGGTCCATTATTTAACCTTTTATAATAATTATTCAACCATATTCCATAGCTCAAGCACAAAAAGATATAATAGTAATTGTATCAAATCAAAAGTGATAAAGGAGGGTTATGACATGCTTCCCCCCTTAAATTGTGCATCGTCCCAACGCACTTATTCAATGTATCCATAAAAGAGTATATAGTTCATGATTAGTCTATAACAAAAAGGGAAACAACTATTGCATTTCCCTAGTATCTTCCCATGTGGCATTTATTTCATCATATTGCTTCCATTGTACTTTGCATTGATCAACCTCTATGTTGTGCAATTGGTACTAGTGCCTCTCCAAGATTTTGAATGGCTCTATCATTATTCCCCCCATTTCCTGGACCTGTAAGGCATCCCGATTCAAGATATGTTTTTCATCAGGCACATACTTTTTAAGAAGAGATACATGGAAGACATCATGGATTCAGCTCAATTGGGGAGGTAAGGCCAACTGGTATGCAACTGGATTAATTCTTTCTAAGATCTCAAATGGCCCAACATAACGAGGTGCAAGCTTAGTCTTTTTGCCAAAACTTATGGAGCTCTTATGTGGTCTAACCCTTAGGAAGACTTTTTCTCCCAACTCAAACTCCCTGGGTGTCTTGTTCTTGTCTGCATAACTCTTCTGCCTATCTGAAGCTTCCTTCAATCTTTGCCTAATTTCCTTAGTTTTCCTTTCCATTTCCTTCAACATATATGGTCCAATTATTGTTTTATCTTCAAGATTGTCCCAAATCAAGGGTGTTCGATATGTCCTACCATACAATGCTTTAAAAGGTGTCATTCCCAAATATGTTTGATATATATTATTGTAAGCAAACTCCACTAGTGGTAAGTACTCTTCCCATTTCCTCTGTTGGTCCTTGTAGTACATGTGAAGTAGGTCTTCAAAAATCTGATTTGTCCTTTCTATTTGACCATCAGTTTCAGGATGGTATGTGGTACTAAAATTTAGTTGAGTTCCCAAAGCTGATTGAAGAGTTGTCCAAAACCTTGAAGTAAATCTAGCATCTCTATCTGATATAATTTTCTTCGGCATCCCATGCAACCTAAATATTTCCTTAACAAAGTGCCTTGCCAAGGTAGGTGCATCATCCATTAGATTCCCTGGTATAAAGTGTGCCACCTTAGTGAGTTTTTCAATTACCACCATTATTGTATCATGCCTAGAAGGTGACATGGGCAACCCTTGCACAAAATCCATGCTAATAACTTGCCACTTGTGTTGAGGTACATCATGTAAATGTAATAATTCAGCTAGATGTCTATGCTCTGCCTTTACCCTTTGACACTCCAAACATTTAGCCACATACTTAACTATGTCATTCTTCATCCCTTGCCAAAAGTATAGCTTCTTTAGATCTGCATAAAGTTTATTAACCCCTAGGTGCCCTGAGTTATGAGCCTCCGATAAGACTACCTTCCTTAAGTCCCCTGAACTAGGAACATAGATTCTCTTATTGTATCTGAGCAACCCTTCTTCATCTAATGTATACCCTTCAACCTTAGGATCCATTGGATCGTATTCTAGAGTCAATTTGACTTGCTCATACCATGGGTCATGTCCCTTCTCATCTATTACTTGCCCTTTGAAAGTAGTTTTGAATGTTGCTATAGTCATCAAGTGCCTTCTCCTACTTAAAGCATCTGCCACCCTATTTTCCTTCCCCTTAATATTTTCAATTTCAAAATCAAATTCACTTAAAAATTCTAACTACCTTCTTTGTCTAGAATTTAAGTGGGGTTGAGTGAAAATGTACTTTAGTCCTTGATTATCAGATTTTAACTCAAAGGGCTTCCCCAGTAAGAAGTGTCTCCATTTTTGTAGGGCATGCACAATTGCTGCTAATTCTAAGTCGTGGGGCGCATAATTAACTTCATGAGTCTTGAGCTTCCTAGATTCATAAGCTACTACCCCTTCATCTTGGATAAGTACTCCTCCTAAACCTTCAATAGAAGCATCAGTTACAACTGTGAAGTGTCCATTCAGATCTGGTACCCTTAAAATGGGTGTTGAAGTTAGTTTTTCTTTCAAATTTTGAAATGCTTTATCACTTTGCTCTGTCCACAGAAACTTTTTACCTTTCCTATGTAATGATGTGATAGGGTTTGCTATCTTAGAGAATCCTTCCACAAACCTCCTATAGTACCCTGCTAGCCCCATAAAGCTTCTTACCTCTGAAAAATTTTTAGGGATTCACCATTCTACAATTGCCTTTATCTTATCTAGACCAACTGCTATTCATTCCTTAGATATGATATGCCCAAGG
Organism: Cryptomeria japonica; assembly: GCF_030272615.1. Lineage (NCBI taxonomy): Eukaryota > Viridiplantae > Streptophyta > Pinopsida > Cupressales > Cupressaceae > Cryptomeria > Cryptomeria japonica. The sequence continues at coordinate 417,559,963 of NC_081411.1, read as the reverse complement.
TAGTGAATCTTTTCCTCGAAGAAGGCACATTTTGATAGTTTTCCATATAACTTATGTTCCCTCAACCTTTGCAAAACCATTTGTAAGTGTACTAAATGTTCCTCCTCATTCCTAGAGTAAATCAAGATGTCATCCAGAAATACCAAGACAAATTTGTCCAAGTAGTCATGGAGTACACTATTCATTAGGTTCATAAATGCAGCTAGGGTATTGGTTACACCAAAAGGTACTACTATGAATTCATAATGCCCATATCTAGTCCTAAAAGTTGTCTTCAGAATGTCCTCTTCTTTAATTCTGAGTTGATGATATCCTGATCAAAGGTCTATCTTCGAAAAAATTGCTGCTCCTTTCATTTGGTCAAAAGATCCTCTATTTGAGGTAAGGGATGTAGTACCCCTTCTCAATCAAAATTTTAGACTCATGGTTGACTTTAGTTGACTGTTCAGTGGATACATTATTGTTATATTTGATTCAGACTCTATGCGATGTTATTACATGATTTAACTTAATATGTAGTGTATGCTTTCATGCAGTATTTCATTACTTAGGGTAAATGTGATTTTTATGGATTACTGACATGGGCTGACATTTACTTTAAATGTGCGATGCGTTATTTACATGGTTCATGTTTGCAAGTGTATGGGATGCAAGGGGATGATTTTCCTTCACTCACTTCGGTGAGACAGGGAGTGTCACGATTCTCCTTCATTGGTGTGTGTGTCATGTGTGTTTATATATTTGTCTATATGCATGTGTGGATTCTTCAATGCAGAACATTGCAAGTACAAGTACCGGGTAGGTATGAGGTATCGACTCCAACTGGTTTCACGGGTTTGAGCATGCCTTATTTGTCCGAGGGGAGTGGAGGAGATAGTTTTTAGACCCTGGTTTGACCCGCAGTCACACTCATGTGAGTGTTGTCAGTCGGCTGTCTTTTCCCGTTTGATCGGTATGCGAGTCATAGTGCTTTGGTATTTTCATTTTGTGAGTCGTCATTTGGCCTTCTCTTGTTTCGTGTGCTTCCAATTATTTGAAAAGATTTAAATTGAGTAAATTGTGTTATTTTGTTTTGGCATATTTAATTTAATTAATATGCCTTGAGTTTAATGATTTAAATAAATGGAGTTGTTAAATTAAATGGTTAAATTGCATGTTTTATTGTGAAAATAGTTGTATTAAATTGTTTGAAAAATAAATTAGTTAAATGACTATGCTATTTAAATTTTAGTGCAAATGTTGAGTTAAATTCATTTGGGGAAAAGAAATTAAATAATAAGCATTCCCATTTACCTTTTTGGTTAGCTTTTAGATTTTATTTTTATGTAAAAAGAATTGTGTCATGGAAAAGGGAAATTAGATTTTATTACTTTTTAAATATCTTATTCCTATTGGTGGAGGAAACTTTTAACCTTAAAAGTTTAGGTTGAAAATATTTTTGGCTATATTACCTGTGAGTTCACGGGAAGAAGAGGAGGCATTTTTGAAAACCAAAACTTCAAAACCATTTGGAAGGAGGAAGTTGGATTTTGGAATTGGTATGCAGGATTGAAGCTCATCCACTATTTTCTTCCTGGATTGCTTTGCAGGTAGGGAGATTTCTTTCTTATGTTGCAATAAAAATTTGAATGTTTTGAGCTTTCTTCCCTGTGTGTGCGAGTAAAATTTGTTAAAACTTATTGGAGATTCTTGTTGAAAGTTTGAATTGGAAATAGAGTAGTTTGCTATTGAATTTGATTAAATCCAAAATCAATATGTGTATGTTGAAAAGAAATTGCCCAATATCTTGTTGGCTGTGTGCTTCCAAGTTCTTTGTAAAATTTAGTTTTTGATGATTTCCTTTATTTGTGTAGTAAGGAATAGATTTTTTTTTTCTGTTTAATTGCAAGTTTTTATTTGTCCAAAATTTGGGGGTTATGTTGGAAAAATCTTGTTAATTTGCCTCTTTGCATGATGCAAGTATTTTTCCTGTGTGTGAAAAATTAAAAAAATGAACCAAATCCCCTCTTATTTCTTTAAATTCTTTTGAAATTTGCCCAAGAACTTTATATTTGGGTCTTTTATGCTTTAGTGATTTACTAGAATCCCTTATTGAAAAATATCGTTGCAAGATTAAAATTTTGTTCATTACCGGTGATTTTGTGCAGTGTAGGAATGCTTTAATTTTTAATTAATTTTTTTTAAATAATAATAGTAATTAAACCCCACGTGGCAGGGTATTCCCACCACTTGGGATGGTATGACTGCTACCGTAAGGTAGCAGCACTACCAACGGTAGTGATTGCTACCAGTTGGTAGCAACACTACCAATTGGTAGTGTCTACTACCATATGGTAGCAACACTACCAAAAGGTAGCTTGCCACCGCTTTTTAACTTATTCATCATCGTGGTTTTATTATGAAATTTGTTCGCTGTGTAATAACAGCGTGAGAGTAAATTTATGTTTTTGTTTTTCAATATTACTATACGTTAGGAAATTAGGAATCATCACAAGCATATATAAAAATACTAATCTAGCTCAATCATGAAAGCTTAAAAGTAATGATCTATCCTAAGACACACTCAATAGAGAAATGAAATCAAAAACATTCAATATTAAAGATTATGCAAACCAGATGTAGATTTGAATGCTCCTTCATGCGGCTCCATTGTCCTTCTTTCTTCAAATAGCCTTTGTTTGTGGATCTCACCTTCAAGTGCATACACCTAATATGAAAGCAAGATTGACATTGGCACAAGAATACTTGAAGCTTGATTGACTAAAAAGAAAGTGATTATCTGATTATCTGATTCTGTGATTCGACAAAGTGATTAGATTGAGATTGAAGAAATTCATCCAATTTATAGAGAAATTGGAGAAAAAGATCAAATTAGCATGATTGAATTCGAATGGCAATTGCAAATCAAACATGTCAATTATGACAAATTATGACAAATTATGCACTTGCTATGCAAAATTGATTGATTGATGATTTATGACAATTTATGACAAATTTCTATGTCAAAATTGATTGATTGTCAATTATGACAAATTGAATTGTCATTCCCATGAAATTAGGAGAAAAATAGGAGGGAATTGAAATTAGAAATTAGGAAATTAGAAAAATTGAAATTGATGAAAATTAGGAATTAAGAAATTAGGTAAATTAATTAATAATTTGTCATTTATTAATTAATTCACAAAAGAGGAATAATTAGCCAATTAAATGAACATTTAATTGTGATGAGAAGACTTAGGATAAATAAATAATTTATTAATCCTAAAGAGAGAAATAACAAACAGGGTTAAATGATTAAGTCACGAAACCCTAGAAGATGAATTAGCAATGCGAGAATGACAATTAGGTCTTGACAAAAGATAATTAATGTCGATCATGATTTTGAATTGATAAATGACCAATGTGATAAATGCTTTGATTGATTGACAAACTAACCGAGATTGATAAAGAGACCAAATTGATAAGCGTCAATTGACAAGGAACAATGAATAATTGATCCAAATTGACATGATTGAAAAGAACGACAACGATCGATGACAAATTGATTGCAAAATAACAAAACTGACAAGATTGAAAATGACCACAATCGATGACAAATCGATCACAAAATGACAAGATTGAAAAATGACAACGATCACCAGATGACAAAATTGATAAGAGGACAAAACCCTAATTAGGATTGACGATGTCCAAAATGATGACAAATGAACACGCACATTGATGCGACAAGATAAGATTGACCAAAATCATGACTGAAGATTGTTGTCGACAAGACCAATTTCAGAAGCAAGACGATTGATGAATGTAGAAGAATGACTCGATGCTCACAAATGATAAAGATCAAGTGCGAAACATAGGAGAAATGTTAATGCAACACAAAAACCTAAAATGAGGCAATGCGCAAATGTTAAAGTATGACTCCGCAAGCGTTGACCATTTTTAGGTGTCTACATTTTGCCCCTCTTTGAGACAATGCGATTTTAAGCATTGTTTCAAAGAACAATAATGAAAATGCCCCAGACAATAATAATGACATATGCATGCCCCCTCAAGGAATTGGCCAGAAACATGCAGAAAAGAGGCCAAGTGATCGATAAAAATGATAGTATCGAACGGACTGACAATCGGAGATCGGATGCATGCAGGACAAGCAATTTAAAGTGCAAAAGACCACGACCAACATAAGATGGAGAGGATGCACCTCCATCTAGGCACTGACAAAGATCTATAAATGGGACCAAGAGGGTGAAAAGAGCTCATTTGCACTAGCCAAAGAGGAGGATTTGTTGCTCTGGACAAGGACACTTGCAGATAGATGGCGAACATTCCAATGGTAGATCACCTCGGAGAACATGTATGTACCTATAGATGACCAGACGATGCAGGAGCAGTGGTATGGATCTCAAAAACCCATATTTTCAATTTCATGAATTTTGATTGCTTGCAGGACATTGCGGGGCCCACAGAAACTACAAAAACTGAGTTATGCACCTATGTAGGGCGAATCTTGCACTTGTGTCATGTCTTCTATGCTTGTGTAAGGGTACACAGGCATAAGATATGTGACACAGGTGTAGGAGTTAAGACACAGGTGCAATTGTGCATTTATGACTCAATTTTGATTCAAAACTGCATGCAAATGACCCGAAAAGGGGGGGATAAGGGTAGGATAGGGTAAAATAGATAAAGAACACCCTGATTTGGCCATGAAACAAGGAAATGTAGCCTATAGGAACAAACCCTAATACTGACAAAATTATGCCCCAATTGTGATGCAGAGACGACAGTATCCGTTGATCACACGGGAGAACCGACCAGACTGTTTCATGCTACGACATAGACTCAGGAGCACAGACAGAGATATCTTAGCAGGACTTGGGATATATTATATCACATTCATGCCCAAGATTAGGGCAAACATAGGATTTCTTACCGCATTGGCAGAGCGATGGCATTCAGAGACCTCCTCATTCCATCTGTCGACTGGAGAGGCAACGGTGACACTAGACGATGTATGGTGCATCCTCCGCATTCCGATACATAAGGAGATGGTAGAGTATGACCCAGTGACAGGGAGAGATGTGTTATGTAGGCTATTTGAGTGTGATGCAGATGATCTGGACATCGTGGACAGAGAGATCCGCTGGGAGACCATGGCAGCAGAGTATGATCAGCGATACGTGGTGATAGCAGTAGTGATAGCATGCTTACTAGCAGGAGATAGACGAGGACATGGATTCCCTATTGGATGGGGAAGAGTGCTAGAGCGGATGGTGACAGAGGGGATAGTGTACGCATGGGGACCATGTGTACTAGCTATGCTATATTTTTAGTTGCATCAGATAGCATATCAAGGAGTGCAAACTTTGAGCTGTGGAGTTACATTGCTACAGGTATGGGCATTTGAGCACATAGCCATATATCGATCGATTACAGAGAGACAGGTGGTACCACACCGACCATACATGTATTGCTATGGGGGAGCATTGAGATAGGGTCCATTTGGATACATATTGTACTGGCGACATGAGCTAGACAGACTGAGAGAGTTCACATGGAGGCCATATCTTGATTGCCCTGGATGGTCAGATGATCATGAGGAGCTACCATATTGTAGATAGGAGAGATACCTGATTGGGTGACCAATGAATCACCAGAGAGTGATTGAGATGTACCTACCAAAGAGAGTTAGATGACAGTTTGGAGAGAGGCAGGATGTACCTAGGAGGACTGCATGCTTTGCCCGATCTCATAGAGAGACGAGTCAGTGGGGGAGTATGATTCAGCCACACATAGCATATGCCGACTTTGCACAGCTATAGCATAGATAGTGGGATTGGAGGTCAGATGTGGTGGATGCTGGGATGACAGAGGAGTATGAGATATGGTTTGCACGACGACGGCCAGTGCCATTGACTGATCCTGATATTCTAGTACCGAGGAGACAGGAGGACTTTCCACTCACAGGAGAGGAGGGAGATGAGGATGACGAGGAGGATGAGGGTGGGGATGAGGATGAGGGGAATGATGAGGACAGAGATGATGGTGGGGAGGATGATGATGGAGATGATGGTGAGGATGACGATGATGAGCCAGACTCAGTTGATCAAGAGACATTACAGGATATTCCCATAGAGCCGGAGACAACTAGGACAGAGGAGATGGAGATGTGCAGGGTTACCATAGCGAGTCAGCAGGATCACATTGCGACATTAGAGAGACAGCAGGATCAGTTCAGAGTGGAGATAGCCAGACTCACAGCGGCTCGAGATACAACAATAGCTCAAGCACAGCGAGAGGAACAAAGAGTCACTGAGTTCATTGGGTCGATTAGAGATGCCAGTACACGTGAGATGGCACAGATGCTGGTAGAGATTGGAGAGGAGATATGCCATTGGAGGACACTATATGAGGGTGTCGTTCCACCAGAGCAGAGGGCAGCTTCATATCAGGCACGATCGAGGACAGAGAGCAGGGCACGCTCTCGGAGGTCATTGAGCAGCATGGGGTGAGTGGACCTATGAGACCACCATAGCCAGGACCAGGAGGGATATCATCCATGAGACATGGCAAGGATGAGGAGGACAGAGGGAGTACCTAGTGACAGAGGCACGTACTCGTTTATGACAGATAGATGACATATGTAGTTTGATATTATGTGTATATGGTGAAAATGGATACAATAATAACAAGATTAAAGGCTAAATGAACTCAACCACAAAACCCTAGCCTAACAACAACAAAGATCCACCATAACATATGAAGATTACCTAAGATAATGCAAATCAAATGAAATCACAAAGATTATACCATCACATGTCCAATAGGGTTTTGATCTTCATTCTTCATATCTCCATTGATCTTGCTTGATATATTTGCTCTCAGATTTTATATGCACAAGAGCTCAACAAAGAACGGAATGTGGTTGCAAGTAGGATCGTAGTGTAGTTAGTTGCATAAAAGATCATTAGCTATTAGGGTTTGATAATGAAGGAGGCATCTCCTTAAATAGAAGACACCATAAGAAATGGAGGGATAAGATTGAGAGGTGTAAAAAGAGAGGTCGGCTAGGATTAGAGGGTAGGTAGAGGAAATAATAAAATAATGAAAGAGGTAGGTAGTGTAGGAATTAAGAGATGAATGACATGTGTCATGTGTAGAAAAAGCTAATGAATTAATTAAATAAATAAAGATTTATTTAATTAATAGAAGAAATGAGATAATTAAATAAATAAAATATTTATTTAATTTAGAAAAAGGATAATTTAAATAAATAAATGTATTTATTTAAATGAGAAATAAGGCTAGAAGAGGATAAATGAATTAATTAAATAAATAAAGAGTCACGGGAGAGATTCCCGTCATCTCAGAGATTGCGACCTGAGCTGACAGCTGAGGAGCGAGCTGCATCAAGGAGATGGGCTTGAGACATGTGCTATATGTGTCTAAGTTTCGGGCAAACATGGGTTTGTTGACTGCGCTTGCGGAGAGATGGCACTCAGAGAGGTGAGATGACTGTCACCCTGGAGGATGTCTATAGAATATTGCAGATACCGATTGATGGAGATTTGATTCCATATGATCGTGATGGAGACAAGGAGGCATTGAGATGGGTGTTCCAGGATCCCGGATTAGAGATGAGGGCAGGGCATGTGGCATGGGACACCATGACAGCCACAGGGTTAGCATTGCCAGCTGTGATCGAAGGAGCTATCAGTGGGTTCCTGTGTCCGGATAGGGCGACACGGGGGTTGGTAGTGGGCTGGGGAGGAGCACTGGATACACTGGTGATGCAGCACACCAGATATGCTTGGGGACCATGTGTGCTGGCCCACTTATATTATGAGCTTCACCAGTTTGTATACCATGGGTCAGTGGGATTGGGCTACGGGGTGACACTACTGCAGGTTTGGGCATATGAGCATCTGTCGATTACCCGACCGATACACTTCAGGGGTAGAGGTCATGGACGTAGCTTTGTTCATTTATATGACATGATCACCTCGCAGCCGCGGATTGGCAGGTTAGAGCATTGGCGGCAAGTGATAGATGACATTGATGTAGTCATCTGGAGACCGTATCTGGGATGCGAGGAGTGGGAGGATGATGCAGTGGAGCTGCCCTACACCTTCCGGAGTAGGTACCTAATTGGGCGGACACCCTATGTTTTGGAGAGACAGCTAGTGGATAGGGTATGTAGGCAGTATGGCAGGATCCAGAGGATGCCACGAGGCTCGGGTATGTATGCCTATACAGTTAGGGATCAGGCGCATTTTGGATCGCTATTGTCATATGATCAGGTGCTGACACAACTGGCAGAGATGGTGCCCCTACCTTGGGATATGTGGCCAGAGATCGAGGACGTCGGGATGGATGCAGAGTATGCGGCATATTGGGCAGAGCATCCATTCCCCCGATTGACAGATCCAGGAGAGCTACTGGAGGGAGATGGAGGAGGAGATGATGATGATGATGGTGGGGGTGATGGGGGCAGAGGCTGATGGAGGTGGAGGGGAGTAGTTGGGGAGAGGAGAGTGGCACCTCGGAGGGAGGGTGGATAGGAGGGACAGGCTCAGGTGGTGAGGGGTCGCGGTGGATTGCCCCTATAGATACTAGTAGGACAGGGTCCTAGAGCATAGGGACAGAGACAAGTACAGGTGCCAGTACAGGCATAGGAGTAGGGATGGAGATAGGTACAGGTACCTAGGCATGTACAGAGATGGGTACCTATTCAAGCACCAGTACAGGTACAGGAACAGGGGTAGGCACTCGCAGAGAGAGAGCCACAGGCAGAGGCAGAGGGGGGAGATCCAGAGGAGGATGAGCTGATTGAGCTCAGGAAGATCTGCCAGGGCCAGGTAGATGAGATATAGGATCTAGAGAGGGAGAGGGACCGACTCAGGACTAGGCTCAGGGATACTGAGTGGGAGAGAGATCAGGCAATTCAGCGCTACACAAAGGCTGAGACAGCGTTGAGGGCAAGGAGGCAGGCGACGGAGGACACAGGAGCAGGCTATGCATATGTCCTGCGAGCAGGAGAGGAGATTGCTTACTGGAGGGACCTCTATTATGGTGCCGTGCTAGTAGATCAGCGGGCAAGGAGCTTCCATAGACCATCGCGGACAGTGACAGCTACGGGAGGGAGCCGGAGGAGACAGGCATCGAGTGGTGGGGTCATGGGTCCTCCACCACCACCAGATAGAGGAGACAGGAGGGATGATCCTGGGGCAGGTCCGTCTAGGGCTCAGATTCTGTCGAGGCCAGGTGACTCCGAGGGAGGGAGTTCATCATAGCCTTAGAGGGCTCCCTATGTATCAGTATTGTACCATTTTTGTATTGTAGACACCTGCAGGTGATTTTGTAGCCATCTGATTTTTTATTTTTTTTTTGACATTATTGTATCATGACACTTTTGATTATATATATGAGATGATTCATTTTTGTGGTAGCTATATGCATGTGTACCTATGTGATGAGATGTTTCTATGTGATGCTTATGCTATGGATGCAAATATGTACATGGTGTAATGCAATATATTTTTTGTTCTTTTATGTTTTATATGTGTATGCAAGATGCAAATGTGAATGTATGTAATGTAGATGAATATGACAATGCAAATGTAAATTGTGCTAATAGGTGTTGTGTGCAGGATGTGATGCAGTTGTGATATCTATATGTATGTATGAAATGCTTATATGTGGAAATGCAGGTGCAACTACATGAAATGCAAATGTTTTTGATGTGTCATTATACTCAATCATGTGATAGCAGGCTACGCTGACTCAAGAAGGACGATGGAAGTCAATCAAGAAAGGGGGATGAAAGATAGAAGATATGAACGTGAAAGAGTTTCTTGTGCGTTATCATCATTGAGCTTTATTATGGCAAAATAGGTTATGACAATCGAGGCATATGTTCGACCCAGAAAGTCATTGTACCTGTTTGCAGGGAGATAAGATAGTCACAAACAAGGAATGCCCCAGTTCATACTAGACTCACAATGTCCTCATATCCTTGGACAAGTCAGAGCATTACTAAGAGACAATCCACAGATAGCAAATGCAAATACGTGATGATACCCCATCCTTGCCTTTCTAGTCAAAGACATCCTGGAGATAGAATCTCTAGTCAAAGACATCCCGAAAAAGCTAAAAGACATGTCACAAAAAGATAAAATCAAAAGAAAACCAAGACTCGACACTAACATCCATTGTAGTCCTCAAGTTTAGTGTCTCTTGTCACTTGTATAAGTCTTATTTGATTGTGGTCACAATGTTTACTTTCACACAAAAAGGATAGATAGCATTGAACCATATGTTGTCTGAGTCTGTTGAAAGATTTGATTTGTTTGAAGCCCATTGTTGCCGCTATGTCTCATCTGAAACTGACTGAATCCATGAAGCTGATACTTTATTGTGAAGAAGATGAAACTTTATTGCGGATTGTGCGTGGATAGACTGAAGGAAGCTGGAAGAAACTATACTCCTTGAAACATGTGATGTTCTCAGTTCCACACCCATCACTAGATGTAGGATTTGCCTTAGCCATAGATAGGATCTGACTTATTATGGATAAAAAGGGAAATTTATTATGAATGACTAACCAATCTTGGGTAGATCAATAACAAGCCATGATGGGAATGGGTAAGCTTATTATGGATGAATTAGTTGTGAGTGTGTGCAAAGTGAAGTGATGAAAGTGAATCCTAAAGGAGGGAGGAGCAATGTCTCTACGCATGGCGCTGGTGACCCAGTTTTCACCACGGTACTTGCCCAGGGCACCACCAAAGTGGTTTTCACCGTTGGACGAAATTATTTCTCTTTACTTTTTTTATTTTTCAATGTTTTTTATGTCACAAGGCGCCTGTTTGCTAGGTTTTCACCAGGTAACGATTTTTTTGTTTTTATAATTTTTTTGTATTTTTTGAATTTTTTGATTTTTTTGTATTTTTGAATTAGGATATTCCGAAGAGCTATGTGTAGAACCTGCAAAGGTGCATGTTGTTGATAGGATCCTCCAAAGGTTCACCTTTTGTAGTTGAGAGCTGATATGCCCCAGATCCATATACTGTTGTAATGATGTAAGGACCAAGCCAATTTGGTTTGAACTTGCCCTTCTTCTCTCTGTCTTGCTGATTCTTGGGGTTTTCTCTGAGAACCAAGTCACCTATCTCAAATGTGCGAGGCTTGACCTTGTGATTGTAGCTGCGACTCATTCGTTGTTGGTAAGCCTTGAGATGATTAAAAGCAGTTTGTCTCCATTCATCTAGCAGTTCTAGTTCTTGTAAGCGAGAGACCATGTAATCTTCATCAGTGATGATGTTTTGCAAAGAGACCCGTAAAGAAGGTAACTCGACCTCAATAGGCAAGATGGCTTCAGCGCCATAGACAAGTGAATATGGTGTAGCTCCTGTAGGTGTACGGACACTTGTGCGGTAGGCCCAGAGTGCAGGATTGAGTTGGATATGCCAATTACAGCCAGCGTCATCGACTGTCTTCTTGAGGATTTTAAGGATTGTTTTATTAAACGCCTCAGCTTGGCCATTACCTTGGGGGTAATATGGTGTGGACAAATGATGGGAAATATGGAAGTGATCACAGAGTTCACGAACATCCTGATTTTTGAAGGGATGCCCGTTATCAGTAATAATGGAATCAGGAATACCATATCGACATATGATATAGTTAAGGATGAAGGTAGCAATCTGTTTTCCAGTGACTTGTGTGAGAGGCATGGCTTCAATCCATTTTGTGAAATACTCTGTGGCTGTGATAATGAATTTATGACCATTTGACGAAGGAGGGTGAATCTTGCCTATGAGATCGAGTCCCCACTGACAAAAGGGCCAACGAGACGCAAGTGGTTGTAGTTCTTGCGCTGGCGCATGTATGAGGTCTCCATGAATTTGACATTGCTTACATTTCTTGACAAACTGATATGAGTCTTTTTCCATATTGGGCTAGTAATATCCAGTCCTGATGAGTTTCTTGGCCAAGGTAGGACCACTAGCATGTGGACCACATATCCCCTCATGCACTTCACGTAACGCAATCTAAACTTCATCGCTTTCTAAACATCTAAGAAGAGTGCCATCTAGACCTCGCCGGTATAGGATATCAGCTAAAATGACATATCGAGAGGATTGGCGAATGAAGGTGCGACGCTGATTATTTGATAGATCAGGAGGTAGGATATTGTCACAAAGGTATGTGAAGATGGAACCATATAATTGGGATTCAGGACCAACAACGCATATCATTTCAGTAGGAGTGATCTCATATGAAGGAACCAACAGTTTGTCCACCAAGAACTCATAGCAGGTCTCATTTTGAGGTAGATCAATCAGTGAAGCAATTGTAGCCATGGCATCTGCAGCACGATTTTGCTCTCTTGGTATCTGCTCAAAATCTATCTTTGTGAAATGTTGTTTCAAATCATCCACCAGTTGCTTGTAAGGCAATAATTTTTCATCTTTTGTTTGGTAATCATTAGTTGCTTGACGGATGACAAGTTGGGAATCCCCAAAAACATGAAGTTCTTGGATCTTCCACTGAACTGCAATTCGTAATCCAGTTGTTAATGCCTCATATTCCGCTATATTGTTAGTGCAAGGAAATGATAAGCGGTATGATTTTGGTATAGAATCGCCTTGAGGAGTTATGAGGAGAATACCAGCTCCTGCCCCATGCTGTGTGTATGAGCCATCAAAGTATAGTTGCCATGGCCTTGCATGTGATATTGTTAAAATGGATTCATCTGGAAATTTTGAATTTAGAGGAACATCATCAATCATGGGGGCATCTGCTAATTGATCCGCGATGGCTTGTCCTTTTATTGCTTTTCTATCCACATACTCGATGTCAAATTCACTAAGGATCATTACCCATTTGGCTAGTTGCCCAGTAAGTGTTGCTTTATTGAGGAGGTATTTCAACGGATCGATCCTTGCAACTAGCTTAGTCTTATGAGTGAGCATATAATGTCATAATTTTTGTGAAGCAAAGACCACAGCGAGACATGCACGCTCGATTGGCGTGTAGTTTAGCTCATATCCCACCAATGTGCGACTGATATAGTATACTGCTTTTTCCTTGCCGTCAGCAATTTGTTGTGCTAGGAGTGCCCCCAGTGCTGTTGGAGTAGCTGATATGTATAGTAGCAAAGGCTGATCTAGAACTGGTGGCATCAGAACTGGCGGATTCAAAAGATAATCTTTGAGCATCTGAAAAGCTTGTTGACAGTTATCATCCCATTTGAACTTGATATTTTTATGTAGCAGGTGCTGGAAAGGATTACACTTATCTGCAAGTTGTGCTATGAATCTTCGTATAGACTGGAGTCTCCCTTGTAAGGATCGAAGTTGACTGATATTTTTGGGTGGCGGCATGTCCAAGATAGCCTTGACTTTTGCTAGATCGGCTTCGATTCCTCTTTTGGACACAATGAATCCTAGGAGCTTCCCGGAGGTTACTCCAAAGACACATTTCTTGGGATTTAATCTTACTTTGTATTTTTCCAACCGATCAAAGACGACTGAAAGTATGTCCAAATGTGTATTTTTGTCTACTGATTTACCCAAGAGATCATCAACATAGTCTTCCACCGTTATGTGCATGAGATCATGAAAGATAGTGGTCATTGCTCTTTGATATGTAGCACCTGCATTTTTTAGCCCAAAGGGCATGACATTCCAATAGAAAGTTCCCCAAGGACAAGTGAATGATGTTTTGTGTTGATCCTTGGGTGCGATCCTTATTTGATTATAACCAGAAAATCCATCCATTAATGATAACATTTCGTGACCTGCTGTGAGATCGATGATCAAGTCAATATTTGGTAATGGGAAGTCATCTTTCGGACAAGCTTTGTTGATGTCTCTGAAATCTGTACATATTTTGATGCTGCGATCTGGTTTATTGATAGGTACTAAATTGGAGATCCATTCAGGATAATCAATTGGGCGTATGAATCCAACATCCAATAACTTCTCCAGCTCTGCTTTGACTAGTAATGCCACTTGTGGGTGCATTTTTCTTAATTTTTGTTTCACTGGCTTTGCCCCCGGTTTGACTATCAAATGATGCATTACCAAATCCGGATCTAGTCCAGGCATATCAGCATATGACCATGAAAAGTTGATTTGTTGTTCCTTGAAGAAACTTATGAACTGTGACCTCTCGGACTCTGTCAATGATTTAACCAGGAATATGTTATGTGGAGCTTCTTCTGTACCAATGTTTGTTTTGATAGTCTCCTCTACCAACATGGATGACTTTTCCTCATACGAGGCTGGGAGAATGTCGAGCCTTCCATCTTCGGGTGCCTCAGAGAGGTTTTCGCCCTTAGATAGATCCTTTCTTTTTACTTTTTTGGGATCAGATAGCGCCACAGTGTGGTTTTCACCATAAGACCCTTGATTTGTTCTTATTTTCACATTTTTGCGACTGGAAGGTCTGACACCCTCACCAAAATATGCCATGTTGTTGAGTTCTATAGTGTATTCTGCTTTGTGGTCCCCAGGGGGAAGATCATCTCGTATGCCAAGATAGTCAATAATAGCTTCATCATTTTGGAAGGTGTCAAATTGTGCTGGTCCTTCACAATCCCAATCAATGAGTTGGTGGTGAACAAGGGGAAGGCCTTTAATGTCTTCGGAGTCAGCGGGGCTAAGAGTGAAGATGTGGTTATATTTAGGTATGTCGAGGTAATCATCGAGGTCATCGATGGCACTCTCCTCATCAGTCTTAATCGCAAGCGAATCCAAATGGTCCTCACAAGTAGCACATTCTGGGACAGGTGTTCTCATCCTATGTGATTTCGACCTAGAACCCTGAGACGAAGACTGTGCGAAATCCCTATGGGTTGTTTCTTGACCAACTCTGAACTTTTTATAAAATTCCTCTTCTTATGTGGGTTCATCTGGCTCTCTAAATGTCTCGGTGAGCTCATAATCACTGGAGGATTTGTCTGAACCCCATTCCCATTCGTTGGAATCTGTGGAATAGCGATCCTCTTGTTGAACTTTGGCAACTTTGATTGGTGATGCCTTTTCTGTCCTTTTAGTGTGGATCTTGGAAGTCAGAAAACCAAGTCCCTTCGAATGTTCCCTTTTTATAGTCAATTCAGGTTGTAAGGGCTCCATAACACCTTCTTTGTGTAACCCAAGAGGGCTTTTTCCATCATACCCGAATTTTTGTAGAATCTTGAAGCCTTTGCCATATTTCTCACAGGGTATATTGACCTGATCTTGTGTGTCATCTTCAATGTCTTTATAGAGCATCTTGTATAAACCTTCCTCTTCCAATTCACCCCATCTTTCAAAGGTAGTAGGATCCCATTTGAATACCATGATGGATATTTGCTTGTTAGGATGTGGCCTTCCATATTCTTTTGGAGAGCTCATGACTTGTCGTAAATACATGGTCTGATTTAAAGTGTATTCTCCCATGCCTTTGTCCTGAAATTTGCCTTTAAGTTCACCTTGTTTTGATGTCGAAGGTTTCAATGACTCAGGGTCAATGTATGCCGAAGAAGGAACAGCTTCACGATTACTGGGAATGATGGTCTCAATATGTGATCTCAAGTTATTGCAATATATGAACGGATTAGGATCACCGTTAACTGTTACCTCGACTCCGTTGTGAGGAAACTTAATGCATTGATGATATGTCGATGGGACCGCCCTCATTTCATGAATCCAAGGATGTCCTAGCAATATATTATAAGTGAGATCCAAATCTAGGACCTGACAAACCACATCCTTTGTGACTAGCCCAATTCTTAGAGGTAAGGTGACTGTGCCCTTGGATGAGCGCTCCTCATCGTCATATGCCTTGATGGTGATTTGATTTGTTGAATTCATAGCTTTATTGAAATATCCCAATTGTTTAATGGTGCTCAATGTACAATTGTTTAGACCAGCTCCTCCATCTATCAGGACTCGCTTTATTCGATGTTTGTGTATGAAGGCTTCAACATGTAGTGGTACATTATGTGGCTGACTTACGGAGGTGTCATCGGCTTCTGTGAATGTAAGGGAATGTGGAATGGAAAGGTAACCCACCATGGCTTGAAACTGGTCCACGTTTAGATCAATAGGAATGGCGGTGTCTCTCAAGATTTTGTCAAGAATAGCTTTATGAGCGGGGGATATACGTAGGAGCTCAAGAATGGAGATAAGCGTGGGTGTCTTCCCTAACTGTTCTACAAGGTCATACTCAGGTTTGGTTGATGAAGAAGTGGTATTTTTAGTGGAGGCACCTGGCAACGTAATTTTACCTCAACGAGTTGTAACATGACATTCAGAGGTATGTTTGGAAGAAGATCCAACACCTCTTAGGACAATCTTGGGTCTCTGAGGAGGATTCTCAGGGTTTTTGTTCTTGATGGTAATAGTAGAGATATGATTTTCCATCGAGATGTGATTGATAGTTGAATCATAATTATAAGGTGCTCTAGTATAGTTAGCTTGATCATCTGTGACTTTGGCTTTTCCCTTGTCATGCTTTGGGAATGGTTCCTTAAACATCTCATGTTCTTGATTGGATGAGTGTCCCTCAATCTCAATGTCACCTCTACCAATGAGATCTTGCACAATGTTCTTCAGTCGATGACAATTACCTATCTTATGACCCTTGCTTTTATGAAATTCACAATACTCATCATCGTTCCACCAATTTGGTTTGACCTTTGGTTCATATGGAGGAAAATCTGGAACTGTAATCACTTTGTTTGCCACAAGCTTTTTGAAGACTAATTCAAGTGGTTCTCCCAATGGGGTGTACTTCCTTCATGGTCTAGAAGTTGTTTGAGTATTTACTTGATTGTTTGTAGAACTCGATCCCGAAAAGATGAATTTGGGTCGCACTGTATTGGCATCAACAATACCATCATTGACTGTGTTCTTGTTTTTATTCCAAAATCTTGGCTTGTCTTTTCCTTTAAAGTCATCTTTGTTTTCCTTGAATATCTTAATGACTCCTTGTTCAATTAGAACCTTTTATGTTGCTAAGCCCTTTTCAATAACATCCTTGAAGGTGGACAAACAAGCTTTCCTTAGATCATAGCCAATGTCCTTGTTAACATTCTGGGTGAACATTTCTACCATTTGTTTTTGTGGAATTTCACAAGAGCATCTGCTAGCTAGATTTCTCCATCTTTGCAAGAATGATGCAAAAGATTCTCCCTCTTTTTGCTTAGTGTTGCACAAAGTAGTGACTGATATGTCTGTCTCTATATTGTAGGAGAAATGTTGAATAAATGCCTCTGCTAAGTCACCCCATGACTTAATTCCAGGTGGAAGTTGGGAGAACCATTCCATAGCTTGATCGCCTAAGCTTTGTGGGAATAATCTCATCAAATATGTCTCTTCTGCCGCTACCTCAATGCAAGCTATGAAAAATTGTCTTATGTGTGCCTTAGGGTCCCCTTTTCCTCTATACTTGTCAAATTTAGGCATCACAAAGTGTACAGGAAATGGAGGCATTGGAATGCTCTTGTCAAATGGATAAGGACATATGTCTCTCATTGTGTATGTTGGCTTTGGTGTATTTATGTCCTCCATTTTCTTTTGTAAATCCCTGATTTGTTGCTCCAAATTGGTCTTAGGTGGAGATCGACTTCTTGAACCATATCCCATGTTTGAGGCACCAATTGGAGGAGGAGCATATTGCATATATGGATGATATTGATCATACACATGTTCATATGCAGGATGTCTATATTGATGCGGCATATATGGAGCACTTGGTATAGATTCATGTTGAGGAACCCCATATCTATTTTGCGCATGTATACCATATTCTACAGGCATGTCATGTTCTACTGTGTATGTCTATATTGATGCGGCATATATGGAGCACTTGGTATAGATTCATGTTGAGGAACCCCATATCTATTTTGTGCATGTATACCATATTCTACAGGCATGTCATGTTCTATTGTGTTGTCCCCAAATTTGACATGGGGTTTCCTTGTGTCCAAATTTTGAGCATGCCTTTGAATGTCCAATTGTTTTGGTTGATCCATAGCTTGAGCATATCTATCTGCATAAGTCCTCCATGATGGTCTGTGAAGGTGAGTATCATATGTTTGACCATGTGTATGTGGGATTGCTGGTTTTTGAAGCAAAGCTGATGGTGATTCTGGTACCATATGTGGTCCTTTATTTCCTCCACTATTAGGTCTCCTTTGATCCATGTTGGAGTGAGTTTATTGCAAAGGTCGGTTTTTCGTTATTTGAGACATGTCAAAATCATGAGGTATCTTGGCTCCACTTTTTGCCATCATGTGTAAGAAGTATTGTCTATCCCTCCTCATTATTTCTTCAACCAATCGATTGAAATGGGGATTCATAATGGATTCTTCTACATCTGCTGAATGTATTGAAAAGTTGTCCACATTGTCATTGTGTGTAGCATTGTTGTTTGTAGTGTCTGCGTTTTCCACATTTAGAATGTTTCTATAAACATCCATGTCAGGCAATGTAGTGTGCTCAGGATTGAAAAATAAATCGTTGTCATACTCATAAGAACTCATGTTTGCGGACTCTTGAGCATCTTTAGTTTCTCTCCTAGATTTTTGAAGACGGGTTTCAACCATGAACTAGGTATTTGACCAAGATGTGAGAGACTTGATGAAAAATGGAAAGAGTATGGAAGACCAAGAGTTGAATGGAATGTAAATGAATCTAAGGTGTACTCGCAATGTCCAAAGTGTAAGACCAAGTATGTATGTAGTAGAGTAGGTGTGACTTCCAAAGAGAGGATAGTTTCTCTTGATGAGGTAAGCTGACCTTGACTCCAAGTAAGACCAAATGAGACCCAAAGGTAAGAAACCTTGATGAGGGACCACTTAGCAAAGTGTTGTTGTATGTAGTGTGTTGACAAAGTATGATGAGGACAAGCAAGTGACCTTTTGACTCAAGTTTAGACAAGTATGAATGTAAGATGAGATGTGAAGCAAAGATGGACTATGTGAGACCCAAAGACAGGTTGAACGCTAGATGAAACCTAAAGAAACAACCTAGGAAGCTCAAGTATTCCGAAACTGATTTCTTTTGTTTGCTGGACTGTGAAATTTTTCAATTCTGGACACAAACGCCTCTGTATACTTCACAGACGTGATTCCCAGACACATACGTTTCTTTGTTCAACAAAGACGTTGCTAGACACACAGACGCTATTATGCCCCTCACAGACGTGTTTAGATGACCCAGACGCAGTTAAAACAGACATAGACGCATTTCTGTAAACTTTGTGCAATTTTTCCAATCTGTGAAGTCATTTTGTTGTGACCAAATCTGACTATTTGACTGTTTTTCGTGACAAGAGGATACAATGTTGATGAGGACTCAATGTTTGCAAGTGTCTAGACTCAAAAATGACTCCAAGAAAAGTGTTTTGTTTGATGTAAAATTGTTTTGCATACACTTGAAGACACAAAAGACACAATGTTTTGTTGTTTGGTCTTGATTGTTTGAATGTTTAACATAAGTCAAGCACAATTCTTATGGTTGGCCAAGACAATAGTTGTTGATCCCACATAGGGTTTTACCCCCGAGGCTACACTATTCAGAACGGATACTTAGATGCTTGACCTCACTGGCTCCACCCTCGGCACTCACTTCTCGGGTCAGCCAAGCATCAGTCCCCATGAAAACTCCCCATGGCGAACTTTGTATCTCTACAAAGAACCGTATGTGTGTGGGCTGCTACCAGAGGTCCGACCTCCTGCCCCAACAACTAGAAGGATTTGGGCTTCTAAAACAAAAAGGTGCTAGTAAGGGCATCCGCTCGTGTGGCCATACATGCAGCACTTTCAGCTTTGTAAATACAAAAGGCTCCCAACCAGTAGGGGTTACGCCCTACAAATGATCAAATAAATTTGATCAAATGGGTTTATGGGGAGACATAGTGTCGGTATGAACTAATCAGCACACGTTATTCATAGTTTTCACCATGAATACATTTGATTATAGTGGTTCAGAAGAGGTGGGTTTTCCTCACTACCACTTGGGTCATTCTCTTCTCACTAGGAGTCCTAATGACCACACGGGAAGACAGGCCCTCTAAAGATTAAACAAAAAGAGCCTATTGCTCAAGACACAAAAGACAATGATTCAATTTTAGTGCACCAATGGAAGTGTTTGCTAATCTATAAAAACAAGGCACACAACAAAAATTCAAAACCCTAGCCAAGGACCTGCAACAAAAGTTGTTAGTAGTTTGGGTTGTTTGACATAATCACCCCTTCCTGCAAACACACAAGTTAGGTATATTTTAAAAACCCAAAAGACTTTGTGAAAGAGGGGCCTTCAACAAAACGTTTTGCTTCCAAGACAGGCTACACCAATTTAGTTAGCTAGATCTGAAAGTGTTAGTCCAAAAATAAAACAGATCTGAAACCCTAAGTGCAAAATTCGAAAATTGAATCAATGAAAATTTGAAAATTTTGAAACGGTATATACATAGATGTTGTTACCCTCAACACAGATGCATCTGGATAACATAGATGCGGCTTTGTGATGCATAGACGTGCCTAAAAATCACAGACGCTCCTTTCCGACACAGACGCGGGTAGAAATAACACAGACGCGTTTCTGAAACATAGACGCTCCTTTCTGAAACCTGCAAAATAAAATTTGTCGAAAACGCAGGCACGATTCTAGATTCCGCAGATGCGCCAGAAAATCAAAGACGTGATCCGAAAGTTCACAGACGCGGAAAAAAAACCTAAAATGCTGTCGAAAATGTCCGATCCGCAACTTCAAAAATGCAAAATCTGCAACAAGAAGGTTAAATGCAAAGGGACAACAGTCCCACCGGGCATGCCAAAATGTATATGGTGAAAATGGATACAATAATAACAAGATTGAAAGGCTAAATGAATTCAACCACAAAACCCTAGCCTAACAACAACAAAGATCCACCATAACATATGAAGATTACCTAAGACAATGCAAATCAAATGAAATCACAAAGATTATACCATCACATGTCCAATAGGGTTTTGATCTCCATTCTTCATATCTCCATTGATCTTGCTTGATATATTTGCTCTCAGATTTTATATGCACAAGAGCTCAACAAAGAACGGAATGTGGTTGCAAGTAGGATCGTAGTGTAGTCAGTTGCATAAAAGATCATTAGCTATTAGGGTTTGATAATGAAGGAGGCATCTCCTTAAATAGAAGACACCATAAGAAATGGAGGGATAAGATTGAGAGGTGTAAAAAGAGAGGTCGGCTAGGATTAGAGGGTAGGTAGAGGAAATAATAAAATAATGAAAGAGGTAGGTAGTGTAGGAATTAAGAGATGAATGACATGTGTCATGTGTAGAAAAAGCTAATGAATTAATTAAATAAATAAAGATTTATTTAATTAATAGAAGAAATGAGATAATTAAATAAATAAAATATTTATTTAATTTAGAAAAAGGATAATTTAAATAAATAAATGTATTTATTTAAATGAGAAATAAGGCTAGAAGAGGATAAATGAATTAATTAAATAAATAAAGATTTATTTAATTAATAGAAAAATTAGGCTTAGGTAATTAAATAAATAGACTGGACAATTTTAGGTGTCTACATTATGTAGTCAGCCTGCGGGCCATACTTAGGAGAGACAGTCCGATTTTGTACCCCGATATTATTATGATATGTGATATGATATGCATCAATATGATGAGATGCAATGTGTTATGACTTATAGTTGTTTTCCATGTATGGATGGCTTATGCACTGTTCATGTACCATGTATGGATATATTTTTATTTTTATTTTATGTATTTTTGATGCATTTATAAAATGAAATGGATAAAATGCTTAATGGAATGCGTGATGTAATGCAAATGTACTAACCAATGAATGCACGATGCAGCATATGTGAATCAAAGATCAGAGCACTAGACCAGACTGACTATCCAAACTGACGGAAGAAGTGTTAGTAAGAAGAAATGAGACAGAAGACAATTAGAGACGAAGAAAAACTTGCTTTCAGTAATGCACTTTGTAGGTGAGAACCTTTATTTTTATGTAGCAAAATGGATGCGTAGCATCATGACATTGAAAGCCAGAGCTGAAATTTTTGCAAAAGACAGACACATCATAGACAAACAACAATCTCAATCAAAAATGAAAAGAACCATGAACCATCCCGGTCACTCTAAATCACTCAGTGATATCATCAAGCAACATAGGAACATGGTCGAAGCCAAAGATAAATCAAAAAAAGATAAGACGCACAAATTCAAGCAAATCAAACAATCATCTTGATCTTCATTGTCAAAAGTTGAAAGTGCTGATAGGACGATCATGCTGTCTAGTTTCAGGACATGTGGTACCCCGTCTAAGATAGGACACAGTCTGGTTTCGAGTATACCACACCCTGTATAAGACCCATGATAATAGGAACAAGGACAAATGATTTTGATGTCGATATTCGATTGATATGACAGTTTAGATCAGTTTGAATGTCTGGTTTTGATTGAAAAAAGTTCATCTGTTAATGCATGATTCCAGTTAAAGCATAATGTGTGATGGCAAGTGTCATTGGAGGAATGCTCAGTGATTTGTCGATGCTCAAAGGGGATTTATTTTTGTTTTTTGTTTTGCTTTTCGAGTTTTGACAATTTTTTTGTGTTCATTTTTTCAGGACTTTATTTGACTTTTAGGGATTTTTTTAGGACATTTTATGATTTTTAGGGATTTGTTCAGGACATTGTATGATTTTTATGATTTTTTCAGGACATTTTATGATTTTTAGGGATTTGTTCAGGACATTTTATGATTTTTATGATTTTTTCAGGACATTGTATGATTTTTATGATTTTTTCAGGACATTTTTAAATTTTTAAAGTTTCGGTGATTGATCATGACAAGGGTAATACACCCAATGCACATCTAAAGGACATATACATAGGTCAAGACTAAAACATATGTATAAGAAACCAGAGTATGCCATACAATGATGTTGACCAATCACAGGCCTGAAATAGAACATTGGGTCAGGACAAAGATAGGTATGATAAATCAGCCGAGAAAAAGCATAGGTAGAAGTCTTGATAGATGACGAAGCAATGATCTCATAACTCATGGCACCTGATTGCCAGGTTTTCACCATGGTACTTGCCCAAAGTGCCTGTTTGCCAGGTTTTCACTAGAGGGCGAATCATTTTTCTTTACTCTTTTTGCTCTTTTTTCTTTGCTTTTCATTTGTTTTTTGTATTTTCTTGATTTTTTCATTTTTTTGTATTTTTTGCTTTTTTCATTTTTTTTGTATTTTTTCAGGATCATACTTGAAGAAGTGCTGATAGAAAACTATGCCCAGTACTTGTGAAGATGCATGTTATTGATAGGATCAGACAGAGGTTCACCTTCTGGAGTAGCAAGCTGATATGCCCCCGAGCCATAGGCTACAGTCACTATGAAAGGCCCAACCCAATTAGGTTCAAACTTGCCCTTGATGATGTCAGTAGATAGTACATTCTTGGGGTTTGCCTTTAAAACCAGGTCTCCCACTTTGAAGTGTCACCCTTTGACTTTCTTATTATAAGAGCGACGGAGATAGTTTTGATATGCTTGCAAATGTGTCGAGGCTGTCTGACGTTTCTCATCTAACATTTCAAGCTGATGCAGCTGAGAGACCCTATGCATCTCAGCATCAATCAGATGCTGCAAGGAAACACGCAAGGAAGGAATCTCCACCTCCAAAGGTAAAATGGCTTCCGCACCATACACCAAGGAATAAGGTGTTGCGCCAGTAGGTGTGCGGATAGAAGTGTGATAGGCCCATAGTGCTGGATTCAACTATACATGCCAATCTCGACCAGCATCATTGACCACCTTTTTTAGGATCTTGATAATGGTTTTATTTGATGCTTCAGCTTGACCATTACCCTGTGGATAGTATGGACTGGAGAAACAGTGTTGGATATGAAACTTTTCACAGAGTTCTTTGACATCTTTATTCTTGAAGGGTCGACCATTATCTGTAACTATGGCAAGGGGAACCCCATATCTGCATATGATATAATTCAGCAGGAATTTTGAAATTTGGACACCAGTGATATAGGTCATGGGGATGGCCTCAATCCATTTTGTAAAATACTTTGTGGCTGTAATGATGAATGTGTGTCCATTTGCAGATGTCGGGTGAATCTTGCCAATAAGATCCAATCCCCACTAAGAAAAGGGCCATGGAGATATGACAGAATGTAGATCTTGGGCTGGTGCATGAATATAATTTCCATGGATCTGGCACTTGTATCACTTCTTAACAAAATCGTGAACATCTTCTTCCAGAGTGGGCCAATAATACCCAGCACGAATCAACTTTTTGGCTAAGCTTAGAGCATTGAAATGGCCCCCACATATACCATCGTGAACCTCATGTAAAGCTGTTTGTGCTTCATCAGAATCCAAACACCTCAGGAGGGTATGGTCAAAGGAACGATGGTAAAGAGTGTCGGCAATGATGACATATTTGGCCGTTTGTCAGATAAAGGCTCGGCATTGATTAGCGGAAAGGTTAGGTGGTAAGGTTTGGGATTTTAAATATTGATATATATCATTGTACCATGGGGAGTTAGGACCAACAAGAACGCACATCACATCTGTTGTCAGAAGGTCAAAAGACAGGACAAGCAATTGTTCAACCAAAAATTCACACTTCTCCATATTATGGGGCATATTCAACATGGAAGCAATTGTAGCTATCGCATCTACCAACTTATTTTGCATTCTTGGAACTTGACTGAAATGGATAGCTGTGAATTTTGTCTTGAAGAACTCTACCATGTGCTTATAGGGAATAAGCTTTTCATCTTTTGTTTCGTAGTCATCATTGACTTGTCGGATGACTAACTGAGAATCTCCATAGACTTGTAAATGCATGATGTTCCAGTGGACCGCTACTCGAAGTCCTGTGACCAGTGCTTCATATTCTGCAATATTATTGGTACAATGGAAAGTTATTCTGTAAGACTTAGGAATAGCATCACCTTGAGGGGTGACAAACAAGATGTCTGCTCCGGACCCGAACTTGGTATGGGACCTGTCAAAATATAACTTCCATTCATTTGAAGATGTAAGAGCAAAGACAGATTCATCTAGAAAATCTGTCAACATGGGATGATCATCACAAATAGGAGCCTCTGCAAGTTGATCAGCTATGACTTGTCCTTTTATTGCCTTTCGCTCCATATACTCAATATCAAATTCACTGAGGATCATCACCCACTTCACCAGGCGACCCATCAAAGCTGCTCTGCTAAAAAAATATTTTAAGGGATCAATTTTTGCAACCAGCAATGTTTGGTAATTTAGCATATAGTGTCAGAGTTTTTGTGTTGCAAATACCACTGCTAAGCATGCCCGTTCAATAGTTGAATAGTTCAGCTCATAGCCTACAAGTGTCTGGCTAATATAATAAACAGCTCGCTCTTTGTCGTTCTCATCCTGTTGAGCCAAGAGAACTCCTAGTGCCATTTCAGTTGCAGAAATATACAATATAAATGGCTTTCCTTCTATAGGAGGCATTAGGATAGGCGGCGACAGCAAATAGTCCTTGAGAGCTTGAAAGGTTGATTGACATTGCTCGGTCCATTTAAAAGCAACTCCTTTATGCAATAAATGCTGGAACGGATGACACTTGTTTGCCAACTGAGCTATAAACTATCGGATTGACTGGAGCTTTCCTTGCAGACTTCTTAATTGTCAAAGATTGGAAGGAGGAGGCATATCCATTATTGCTTTAACCTTGGCCGGGTCGACTTCGATGCCTCGGTGAGAAACAATGTATCCTAATAATTTGCCAGCTGTGAAACCAAAGACACACTTCTTCGGATTAAGTCTGAGCTTGTAGGTCACCATTCGGTCAAAGATTGGGACCAGGATGGCTAAATGACTATCTCTTGTGATAGATTTGCATAGTAAGTCATCAACATAGTCCTCCATCAAAGTATGCATGAAATCATGAAAAATTGTCATCATTGCTCTTTGATATGTTGTGCCTGTATTTTTAAGACCAAAGGGCATCACATTCCAGCAATAAGTACCCCAAGCACAAGTGAATGTTGTCTTATGTTGATCTTCAGGAGCAATGTCAATTTGGTTATAGCCGGAGAAACCATCCATCAATGAGAGCATCTCATATCCAGCAGTCATGTCGACTATGATGTCTATGTTGGGCAATGGAAAATCATCTTTAGGGCATGCTTTATTGAGATCCCTAAAATCTGTATAGATTCTGATGCCCCTAGTTACCTTGCTAACTGGTACTAAATTTGAAATCCAGTCTGCATAATCAATGGGTCTGATAAAGCCCACATCCAGTAATTTTTTTAGTTCCACTTTGACCAAAAGAGCCACCTAAGGATGCATCTTTCTGAGTTTTTGTTTAACGGGCTTAGCATCTGCTTTCAATGGCAAGTGATGAAGGACTAACTCTGGATCAAGGCCAGGCATATCTGCATAGGACCATGCAAAGCTGATCTTCTTCTCGAGAAAGAAATTGACAAAATCTATCTTTTCCTATTTGGATAGAAAGGCAACAAAATGAATGACCTTAGGGTTGTCAGGTGTACCCAAATTGATTTCCTCGGTCATTTCCACAAGCAATGTTGATTTGTCCTAACTTGATTGGGGTATGTCCACTCTTCCACCTTTGGGCACCTCAGAGAGGTTTTCACCCGCAGGTACGTCTTTTATTTTTACTTTTGTATGATCAAAGAGTGCCTTACGGTTTTCACTCAAAGACCTATTCTTTTGATTTTTTTCTTTTTCTTTTTTTTTTCATTTTGATAACTAGAAGAGGGAGTTGACTCCCCAAAATATGCTGTGGAATCCAGGTCAATAGTAAATCCTGCCTTATGATCACCTTATGGTATGCCTTCCCGTAGTCCAAGGAATTCTGCAATCGCTTCGTCATTTTGAAAACAATCCAATGTGAGTGGTTCTTGTTGGTCATGTTGGATAAGCTAGGGATAAATGAGGGGCATGTCATCATCAGTATTAAGGATGGAGAGGGCTGAGATGGTAAAGATGTAAACATCTGTGGTATCACTGTCTGAGCTGCTGGAAGTCGATTCAGAGCTTGGGTCCCAAAATGACTCTATCCAAGCATGAGGACATGTTTTAGGAAGAGAAGTTATTTCATGTTTGTCTTCCATAGGCAAATTATCAGGGTCGAGGAAAATATTGTCAAGGGCATAGGAGCTAGAAGAAAAAGAACTCCACTCCCATTCATTGGAATCAGTTTCGGGTCGGGTATCCTCAGGTGTTATTTCATCATCAGAGTTACGCCCTTTTCCACATGTGGTCACTTTGGTAGATGAGGATCCAATTCGCAATGGTACAAAACCTAACCCTAAAGTGGGAGGTCGTATCTTGGGTATAATAGGTTCTAGCCTTCCCTTCTTGTTTGGGCCTAAGCCACTGCAGCCATCATATCCTTTCTTCTGCAACATAGTAAATCCTTTGCCGTATAGTTCCACTGGCAACTTGACAGGTGGGGTCTTAGTTGGATCCTTATAAAGCTAATCTATGACATCATCATCTAAAGATTCTTTGTCAAGTTCACCCCATCTTGTAAATGTAGTGGGAGGCGAATAACCACTTTAGGTTCTTTTTGCAACAAACTAGGTTTGCCATATGATTTTGGAGATATTGGTAAATTCCCAATGAGGAACGTTTGATCCATTGAATACTCTCCACATCCTTGGTCCTGTATCTTCAATTTTCCTTTGACAGCATCTAACAATTCATTAGGATCCACATAGCTATTTGATTTGGCTTCTCTATTGACTGGGACTTGCTGTTGCGGAGAATCCTTTAGGGCAGCACAAAATTGAAATGGATTAGGATCTCCTGGAATTGTTATCTCAGTTCCATTATAAGGATATTTTAAACATTGATGATAGGTGGATGGAACTGCTTTCATTGCATGGATCCATGGAGGACCAAGAATCATATTGTAAGGGAGATCAAGGTCTAAGACTTGCAAGAAAGTGTTTTCTGTCACTGGACCGACTCTGATAGGCAATGTAATTATCCCTTTAGATGGACGCTCAGCATCATCATATGCTTTGATGGTTATTCTTCTGGAAGCATCAATGTCATTTTCTGTATAACCAAGGCCAATAACCACTCTCAAGGTACAAATATTAAGACCCACTCCGCCATCTATCAAGACTCGTCAGATTTTACAATTATGGACAAATACTTCAAGGTGTAAAGGATCATTATGCGGAAGCTTATCAGGTGAGATATCGTTATCGAAAAATGCAACATTTTGGGAAATAGCTAAATGTTCGATTCGGGCTTGAAACTGGTCAACATCAATGTATGTCGAGACGGTGGACTCAATTAACGCTTTATCTAGGACTGCACGATGCATGGGAGACATTTTCAACAACTCAAGGATGGATATTTGTGCAGGTGTCTTTCCTAGATGATCCAAGAGGTTATACTGACTTGCAAGAGTTGGCTTGGGAGGAGCTACGAGAGCTCCTTTCAGGACTATTTTGGATCAACGAGTGGTGACCATGCAAGAAGGATCTTGTTCCTTTATTCTTAGAGTAGCAACATACTCATCTGACACTCGAAAACAATTAATGACATTGTTATAACCAGTGTTTGTATAATTTGCTATTTGGGTAGAGTTTGAAGAGGATGCTTTACCCTTGTCATGATCAAGCAAAGGAGTTTTGAAAATTGTATGATCAGTGTTAGAGGTCATATTGGGTGGATCTATCTCAATCACTCCTTGTTCTAACAAGTCTTGAATCATATGTTTCAATTGAAAAAATGACGCAGTTTTATGCCCTTTTGATCGATGGTACTCACAATATGCATTATCCTTCCACCAATGCGGCTTTACCGCTTGTTCTGCCTTGATATCTGGTAGCTTGATAAATTTTGCTTGTATAAATTGTTTCATTACTGATTCAATGGGCTCTCCCAATGGTGTAAACTATCGAGGAGGTCCATCTCTTGATCGAAAAGGTTTGTGTTGCTGGCCTTGTTGTTGATTATATTATTGAGCATGTTGTTGGTATTGCGGCTGTTGAGTAACATTGCGCATTGGCGTTTGATTTTGTTCCATAGTTGACATATTAGGAACACTCAATTTCTTGATTGTGAATGGGGGTTGATTTGCATTCACCACTCTTGCATCAACAACACCATCATTAGTGACATTCTTGTTTTTATACCAAAATCTATTTCGATCCCCTGAATTATTTGTGTTGTCACTGTCTCTATTGAGCTTAATAATTCCCTTAGCTACAAGAGCAGTTTCAATGTTCATCCCTTTCTTAATGAGCTTCTCAATAGTACTGGGACTTTTCAATTTGAGCTCATACATCATTTCTGGGACTATATTTTGAATAAACAAATTCACTTGTTGTTCTTCAGGTATATCAAGGGAAGAATGACTATCCAAGCTTCGCCATCGTTGCAAGAAAGTCACTAATGGTTCACCTTGCTTTTGCTTGGTGTTACATAAATCTGACATAGTCACATCACTATCGATGTTGAACGCAAAATGAGATATAAACTTTTGAGCCAGTTCTGACCAAGTTTTTATATTTCCTAGCAGATGCGAATACCAATCCATGGCTTGTCCTGTGAGACTTCGTGCAAATAAGCGCATTAAATATGTTTCTTCATAGCTCACTTCAGTACATGCCGCGAAAAATGCTCGAATGTGATCTTTTGGATTGCCATTCCCTTTATATTTCTCAAAGTTTGGTGCCTCAAAATGCTTAGGGAATGGAGGCATGTATAAACTCTTGTCGAATGGATTAGGACATAAATCTTGATCTATATACAGCTTCTTTGTTCCTTTAGTTTCTAATGCGTCAACTTGTCGTTACAATTTCTCAAGTTGTTGTGCAATTGTATCGGATTTTGAAGGTTCATCATTAACAATCCTGGTAGGTACTCTTTGTTGATACATCGTGTTTCCAATTGGTTGTTGATACTCCAAAATTGCCATCTTTGGTGTCTCCGGCATATAACGTTCTTGGTACACCTCTTGTTGTTGTGGTTGTGCCATGCCTTGATATTGACCATGTTGTTGTGCTTCTTGTAGCCTAGGTTGATATTGCAATTGAGGACATTGTTGATATTGCATAGGTGCCAATTGCGGTTGTGGAGCATGATAACTTGTTTGTCTTGGCACACATTGAGGCACATGTTGTTGATGCTGCCGAATTGGAATTTGCTGACCTTGTGCCAATTGTTGTTGTCGCGGTGTAAATCCCATCATTTGCAGAAAACTTTGTTTAGGTGGTTTTGGTTGTTTCTCCTTAAGATGGGGTATGGCACTTGCATTAACTTGCTATGTTGTTTGTCCAATCCATTGTGATGGTTGCAAGTTTGCATTAACTTGTAATGAAGTAGAAGGTGCTACAATTTGTTGTCGACTGCGATATTGTTGTTGTTGTGCATTGTTTGTTTGCACATTCAATTGTACCATTTGTGTATTACTCAATTGTTGCAACATTTGTTGTTGGTGCAAACCACTATCCATAGCTCTTTGTGTTGCCATTATTGAAGGATATGTCACAATAGTGTTTGGCAAATATATTGAGCTTAATGGGACATAAGAACTTTGTTGCATTATGGAATTATTTTGGACATCGGTGAGATCTGGCATTCCAGTCATGAAACTTTCTTGCATCTTGGATTTTGATCCAACTTTATGCATGTGAGGAACCACTTCTTGTTGAGGAACCATTGTCAATATTTGCATGGTCTTCATTTGATCTTGTATTACAGGCGTTGTATTGAATAATCGATTATTTATTGTCTCAAATGGTGACTTTTGAGGAATAGTCACTATCAACGCCTTTGAAGCACGTTTACTCATCAAAGTAGGTTGAAGTTCCTATTGCATATTTTCTTCATTTGGATGCGAAGAGAAACTTAACAACTCGCTGCCTTGTTGTGTTTGCAAATTAATTTGTTCATTCGAGGAAGCCACATTACTCATCATGTTAAGATACTTTTGCGGAAACATCTTAAAGACCTTGTTCAAGAACTTATCCATCTTTTTTGTTAACTTTGGATCTTGAAGGAACATGTCAACATCATCAGAAGCATCAGAATCTAATGAAGAATCTGGTTGGACATTTGGATTTGTTTCTTGTTGAATGCCTTGGTCTGAACCAAATCCTTGTGAAAGAGTTTGTTCCTCATATAATGTTTGAGTTTGAATGTCATGTTGCATGTTTGGTTGATTCCAATTGAAAGATGCATTTCCTTTTGGTGTTGGTGGAACACTCCCATGTCCTGGTTTCATGGGTACAAACACTGGTTCATATAATTGAGGTGGTCCAAGTTGAACCATTCCATATGGTGGTAATGATGTGTTTGATGCACCTTCAACTTGTACTGTTTGACTAGTTTGAAACTACAAATTTGCTATGTTGTCCATGGGTTGATATATTGGTTCGCCCATCTTCTTAGATTTTGACCTTGTCTCAACAGGCATGTCACTTATGCAAATGCAATATTTTTGAAATTTTTCAAAGATAATATATGATATGCCACTAAATGCAAACTAAATAGATGTAAATGCAATCTATGTTTTTGGTTGTTTTTGAAAATTTTGACAAACTTTTGAATGCAAATCTAAAAAAGACCTTTAGGAAATTGAAATGATGTCTAGACCTCAAAGGACAAAAGGACCAAGTGACAAAAGGACTAGATGACAATGTCGCCCCTATATGCTTGGATACTAAGCTAGGTTTGACGAAATGATATTGATGACAAAAAGACAAAAGGTTTGACAAGGTTTGGACTTCCTAACAATGACTTAAGGTTTATCAAAGATTTGGATTACTCAAGTATGACAAAAGCCTATCTTTGACACTATATGCAAAGGGACAATTATTATGCAAATGACCCTAATATGATATGATAATGACTTAAGCTTAATGAAGAGACTTAGGGTATGCAAATGCAAATGTATGACAATGGTATTACTCTAATGCAAGAGGACATATGGAAATGGATGACCCTTATTGGTATGCAAAGAAGTATGACTTAAATGAAACTTAACCTTGACAATGAACTTGCAAAATGCAAACCTAGGATGAACCTAAATCTAAGTGACATGAATGTTGAGACAAGATTTTGACAAATGTTTGACAGCCATGTTTGAAGGTGTTTTGAACTTTGTTGGACGAAATGTTCTTGTATTAAATCTTTGTTTTCAATCAATTTGCCTTGTTTTGAAATGAGATGCAATTTAACTTTTGACAATCAAAGAAGACAAGATATTTCCACTTAGACTCAAGACAATCATGCTCATTCACACATTTCTTAAGGTAGGCAAGGACATTAGGTACTTGAGAGGTAAACTCATTATGGGATTCAAGGAGAATACATAGATGCTTGACCCCACGGGCTCCCCTCCATGGCACTCACTTCTCAGGGCAGCCAAGCATCAGTCCCCATGGAAATCTCCCCATGGAAAACTTAGTATTTCTTCCAAGTATACGAACTTGTCCTTCTCAAGCAACTAGAAGGGTTTTTGGCCTCTAAAAACAAGGTGTTTAGTAAGGATTTCTGTTAAGTGTTACTCCTTGATGTCACGCAAGCGTGATTGAAACATTAAGCCCACCAAGATACCAAACAAATGTAGTCATGCAAGCACAATTTAGACCTTGAGGCCCTACTTAGATGCTGATATGAGAAAGAGTTCAAGGGTCATCACTTCCCAAGTAACTACAATTCCCACGTAATGCTTCCTTCAAAGCTTTCGCTCATCAGGTATTTGTTTATAGTGAGTTAGAATGCCAAGGTATTCTAGCCGTACTCACTTTGGGTCGTTCCCTTCTCACGATTATCACTTGCTTGCAAAAGAAAATGGTCAGGAAGGCAAGCCCTCTAAAGGTGACACACAATCAAAACAATGAGCATGGTATCGAAGATCTGGATTTCTGATCACCCTAAGAAGGATGAGAGCATAATCTCCTACTCCAATGTCACACTCAACAATCAAAGCAAAAACATGTTCATTCCAACCTATTTAGAAATCATACTAGGTGCCTAAACATTAATTGCAAACACAAAGTTTGGTTGTTTCTCCAAGGCAACCTACAAAACCCAAGTTAGAAGTTTGAGGTGTTTATTCTTTGACTATCGATTCTGCATAAAACATGTTAGTAGTTTCATTTGTTGTCTTTGCCATGCGTATGCCAAGATGCTGCATAGATAATTAGTACCAAAAACTAAAAAACAAAAAGTAGAATGCAAAAATAAAACAAATTTTTAAGCAAAACACTGCCCTTTTACCTCTGTTCTAGACTTTACACAGGTGCAGAACTCATGACACAGGTGCAGGTTGTCTCTGACATAGGCGCAGAATGCCTGACACAAGTGCATAATGTCTGACACAGGCACAGAAGTCCCCAGAATGCCCTGCATTACCCTGTTTCTTGGGTTTTTGACCTGCAAAACATCTCAAAAGCATAATTAGGGGGTTAGTTCACGTCAGGTTCACCAATTAATGTACGTTAGGAAATTAGGAATCATCACAAGCATATATAAAAATACTAATCTAGCTCAATCACGAAAGCTTAAAAGTAATGATCTATCCTAAGACACACTCAATAGAGACATGAAATCAAAAACATTCAATATTAAAGATTATGCAAACCAGATGTAGATTTGAATGCTCCTTCATGCGGCTCCATTGTCCTTCTTTCTTCTCCAAATAGCCTTTGTTTGTGGATCTCACCTTCAAGTGCATACACCTAATATGAAAGCAAGATTGACATTGGCACAAGAATACTTGAAGCTTGATTGACTAAAAAGAAAGTGATTATCTGATTATCTGATTCTGTGATTCGACAAAGTGATTAGATTGAGATTGAAGAAATTCATCCAATTTATAGAGAAATTGGAGAAAAAGATCAAATTAGCATGATTGAATTCGAATGGCAATTGCAAATCAAACATGTCAATTATGACAAATTATGACAAATTATGCACTTGCTATGCAAAATTGATTGATTGATGATTTATGACAATTTATGACAAATTTCTATGTCAAAATTGATTGATTGTCAATTATGACAAATTGAATTGTCATTCCCATGAAATTAGGAGAAAAATAAGAGGGAATTGAAATTAGAAATTAGGAAATTAGAAAAATTGAAATTGATGAAAATTAGGAATTAAGAAATTAGGTAAATTAATTAATAATTTGTCATTTATTAATTAATTCACAAAAGAGGAATAATTAGCCAATTAAATGAACATTTAATTGTGATGAGAAGACTTAGGATAAATAAATAATTTGTTAATCCTAGAGAGAGAAATAACAAACAGGGTTAAATGATTAAGTCACGAAACCCTAGAAGATGAATTAGCAATGCGAGAATGACAATTAGGTCTTGACAAAAGATAATTAATGTCTATCATGATTTTGAATTGATAAATGACCAATGTGATAAATGCTTTGATTGATTGACAAACTAATCGAGATTGACAAAGAGACCAAATTGATAAGCGTCAATTGACAAGGAACAATGACTAATTGATCCAAATTGACATGATTGAAAAGAATGACAACGATCGATGACAAATTGATTGCAAAATAACAAAACTGACAAGATTGAAAATGACCACGATCGATGACAAATCGATCGCAAAAT
Source organism: Cryptomeria japonica (assembly GCF_030272615.1). NCBI lineage: Eukaryota > Viridiplantae > Streptophyta > Pinopsida > Cupressales > Cupressaceae > Cryptomeria > Cryptomeria japonica. The sequence continues at coordinate 417,525,291 of NC_081411.1, read as the reverse complement.
GACAAGATTGAAAAATGACAACGATCGCCAGATGACAAAATTGATAAGAGGACAAAACCCTAATTAGGATTGACGATGTCCAAAATGATGACAAATGAACACGCACATTGATGCGACAGGATAAGATTGACCAAAATCATGACTGAAGATTGTTGTCGACAAGACCAATTATAGAAGCGAGACGATTGACGAATGTAGAAGAATGACTCGATGCTCACAAATGATAAAGATCAAGTGCGAAACATAGGAGAAATGTTAATGTGACGCAAAAACCTAAAATGAGGCAATGCGCAAATGTTAAAGTATGACTCCGCAAGCGTTGACCATTTTTAGGTGTCTACAATTACTTTTATTAATGATTTTGTATTTATATATATATATATATATATATATGTATGTTTATATTTATTATTTTAATCAAGGCATTAGTTTATGTGATCTAATTGGTAAATTAGATTTATTTTGGAAATAGATTAATATTTTAATATAACTCATATGTTATATCTTTGATATGGAATTTTATTATTTGGATTAGTGTATTGGAAATAAAATTGAATGACGTCTTAGGATGATGTATTATAAATGTGGGTATTTTATTTAATTTTAATTGACGAATTTGCAAGTGATTATGATGTTGTTATTCTCAAAGATTGTTTGAGTTTGGTATTAGTGAATTTAGCATTTCTTTTAAGGAGTTTATTTTGTTGCAATTTCTTGTCTACGTTCTGTCATCCTATTGTGGTGTATTTTGTACCTCTTGATCAGGTGATGTATTTATGACCTCGTTGTTTTAACCATTTTGTGCTTATTCCTTATGGTTAACCAAGGGCTAGTAAGTTTTTATTGTGGTCACCTATATGGTTGTAGTGGTGTTATGGCTGTCTGTTTCGCCAGACAGTCCTCGTAGAGTGACCATGTTTGTTTAGTTTCCTATGAGAGAGTGGCTTTCGAGTGGGGGTCGCACCCAAAGTGGTTGGTAGGATAACCCCTCGAAAGTCAGATAATAAGTGATAACCTAATAATTGATTAGGGGGTGGGTAGTTTATAACATTAACTAAGATATTGTACCCCGTACATGGTTGAGTGCTTATATATGCTCAAGTTGTAGTGGGAAGGCCTGGAATGGCAAACCGACCACCTTGTCTTCATGAAGGATTGGTAGGGTCCACATGAGACTTAGATGGAACCAGGGGTTTGGGAAAGGTTACCAGGATAACCCAGGATGGGGGTTGGGACCTATGGAGGCCTACCTAGGGTAACCATCATAAGCTATGCAATAACACTCTATCTTTAGGGTCACTTGAGTATTGTGATGTTGAGTTCACCTAGATTATTGTGGAGTTGTATTGTACTGTCATCCATGTCTTGCTTTTGCTTGCTTGAGGGTCTTCTGTTATCTCCTAGCACAGTGGGGTGATTCCATTTTGGGATCACATGGTCGGGTGGTAGTGCCACTTCCCATCAGATGTTTCTTGTTCGGGCATTCATGCGAGGATTGGCTTCACATGTGTTCTTGTGGTTCATGATTCGTGCATTATCTCATGTAGGAGATTATTGCCCTTTTGAGAACTATGTGGTCATTTGTATCTATGGATTTATGTAACCTTGTATTTGGTAAAGATGTAAACTTTATATGTATTATTGAGAGCCATGTCTATTATGATCAATGTAATCTTAAGTTTTGGAAATTATTTTATCAGTTATCCTTATGCTTTGTGCAAATGCTTTATTGAAGAGAAAATTTTTAATGGTGTAATTTGTTATATGTATATGGTTTATTATGTTCAATGAGTATTTGATGGTTAATTGGATTAATCTTAATTATGGAATTTAACCTTTCATTTAATTATTTGTTGGTAACCCTTTAGGAATTCTTGTGTTAGTCTTCCACTTGTGTTATTATTGTGCAATGTAGTAATTAAAGCACTTAATGTGATTTATACTTTTAAAAAAATCGTAGATCTGAACCTATTTCTCGTGTGTAGTGTTAGGTCATGGCTAGGAGAGACAAGGGTGGTGGTCATTGTTGTGGCCGCAATAGAGGCAAAGGTGGGGGACGTGGTCGAGGTTTCGACCGCTATAGTCCTTCACCACCACCCACTCATGTGAGTGAGGATCAGGATCATTTTGTTCATCAAGATGAGTAGCATACAAGAGAGCAGGTTCCCGAAAGGGAAGAGTTGAGGCAGATGTTTCAAGAGGTGCTAGCTAGACTAGGCCCCAGACCTGAGGCCGATCGGCCCATCCATGCTCATTTAGGAGAGTCACATTAGCAGATTCTGGAGGAGGGAAAGAGAGAGAGGTCTCCCAGAAGGAGAGAGGTCCTAGTAGACCAGTACTCAACTACCATGGGGCACATGAGGGACTTGATAAGGTCCCATCTTCCTTACTTTGATGGTAAGGGTACCAGTCTTGAGGTAGAGACCTAGCTGATTAGTCTAGATCAGTGTTTTGGCATGCATCTGTATGGCAACAACACTAAGGTGAGATGCGCCATCATGCATCTTGAGAGTTTTGCATCTATCTAGTGGCAGTTAGAGGAGGAGAGGATCGATGTGAGCATTACCACCATATCATGGGAGATTTTTCTGAAGAGATTCAGGGCACAATTTCTCTCACCTTAGTGGAGACAGTCACAGGTAGATGAGTTCTATGCTTTGCGCCAGTTTGGTATGTAGGTAGATCAGTTTGAGCACAGGTTTATGAGCTCAAACAGTATGTCAGTATTGGCAATGATGAGGTGATGATATTTCAACACTTCTTGAGGGGTCTAAACAATTGCATCAGTGGAGGAGTGAGAGTGTTTGAGCTTGCTTCAGTAGAGGTAGTCATGACGAAAGCCAGGCTAGTGGAGCAGAATCTTAGTCGTGCTCATGGCGGTCAATCTGGAGTGCAGAACAAGAGTGTGCCTTTCAGTGGGTCCAGAGCTAGAGGGAACCAATCCTAGACTGTTGTACCTTTTAAGGGTTCTCAGGCACTCGCTAAGGCTGGGCAATAGCAATAGAGTTTTCAGTCGAGGCCAAAATAGTTTCAGGGCCAGCAAGGTGGCAACTCTTAGCATAAGAAGAACAAGAATTGGCAGAGGAGTAGGCAGAGTTTCCAAGGGCAGTCCTCTCAAGGTGCATCTCAAGCCCCTAGTAGGGGAAGCTTCTAGTAGTCCAGTGGGTCGTCTGGAGGTAGAGGACCTGGTAGGGGAGCTTGCTTCTCCTGTGGTCAGTTTGGCCACATAGCCGCTCAGTGTCCTCAATGTTCTCACCAGACGGGTAGTCAGAGGCCAACAACATCAGATCCAATAGTGGGGGACGTAGGTAGATCCCATAGAGTATTTGCAGTGGTTGATGACCGCCAGGCTAAGCACCAAGGTACAATGATCGAGACTGCAAGTGTGTTGGGTGGTATTCCTATCTCTATACTTTTTGACTCTAGTGCTTTTGATTCTTTCATTTCTTCATCCATTATGGAGTGGTGCGAGCTCATGTCTGCTAAGCAGGTGGATAGGTGGCAAGTAGATTTGGCTACCAGTTTGCGTGCATCCATAGATACCTTCATTCCTAGTTGTGAGTTGGACCTAGGACCCTTTGTTACTTCAGTTGACCTTTGAGTCATTCCTTTGGGATCTTATGGAGTTGTGTTGGGGATGGATTAGCTATCATCTCACAATGCTTGTGTGGACTATCGTCAGAAGATAGTGGAATGTTTAGATGATCTTGGTAGGAAAGTAGGGATCGTAGGATTTCAGAGATCGATATCCTTACGTATTATTTCTGCTATGCAACTTAAGCGTTGTATGCATTGAGGGTGTCAACTTTTCACAGTTGCTCTTGAGGATGTGGATGAGGAAGAGAGTTGAGAAATCACTCTTGATGGTCACCCTATTCTTTGAGAGTATGATGATGTGTTTCCTTTAGATATTCCCAGTATGCCTCCGAAGCAAGACATAGACTTTCGCAATGACTTGGTTCCTGGCGTGGAACCTATTTCGAGAGCTCCATATCGGATGACTACTTAGGAGTTGAGTGAGTTGAAGTCACAGATGGAGGAATTGTTGTCCAAGGGGTTCATTCATCCTACTGTTTCTCCTTGGGGTGTGCTTGTTATCTTCATTAAGAAGAAGGATGGTTCTCTTTGGTTATGCATTGATTACCGACAACTGAATAAGGTAACCATCAAGAATCGATATCCATTTCCTTGTATAGATTATTTTTTTATCAGGTAAAGGGAGCCAAGGTGTTCTCTAAGATTGATATAAAATTTGGGTATCATCAGCTATGCATTCATGATGCAGACATTCATAGAATGACATTTCGTACTCGTTATGGTCACTATGACTTCACAATGGTGCCATTTAGGTTGACGAGCGTGCCTTCAGTTTTATGAGCCTCGTGAATGGGGTTGTCCGCACCTACCTTGATCATTTTGTCCTTGTGTTCTTGGATGACATATTGATTTATTCTAGATCTATGGAAAAGCACGAGGGCCACTTGCGATAGGTATTGCAGTGCTTGAGGGAGAATCAGCTTTATGCCAACTTGGCGAAGTGTGATTTCTTCTAGTCAGAGGTGAACTATCTTGGTCATATAGTTTTGGGAGAAGGTGTATCTGTGGATCCTTCTAAGATCTGATTCTGGCAATTCCTGATCCATCCAGAGATTTTATGGTATGAACATATGCCTCTTTAGAAGGTCTAGGAGTAGTGCTTATGTAGGATGGCCATGTGGTTGCCTATGAGTCTCACAAACTCAAGGACCACGAGCTAAACTATCCAATTCATGACTTGGAGTTGGCAGTTGTAGTGCATGCATTGGTTAGATGGTGACATTTTCTATTGGGGCATCGGCTTGAGCTGCATAGTGATCACCATATTTTGCAGTATATTTTCACGCGACCGAACTTGAATGCTTGATAGCAAAGATGGATGGAATTCCTCTTTGAGTATGATTTTGAGGTTTGATATATTTAGGGGAAAGAGAATGTAGTGGTAGATGCTTTAAGTCATAGATGACATAAGGTTGCAGCATTCTCCCTTGGAGTGGACTTGAGAGAGAGAATTCTTGGAATTCTTCCTAAGGACACCTAGTATCCGGATGTTAGATCCGTGACGGAGTCTGAAAGACCATTAGAGGGTAGATATTCTGGATATAATCTTGATACAAATGGTCTTCTTTGACATCTTGGATAGATCTATGCACCTCCTTTGGAGGGTCTTCGCATTTTGATCATGACTGAGGCCCATCGTGCAACTAATTCGGCACACCTTGGTGTCAAGAAGATGCACGCAGATCTTAGATTGATATATCATTGGGCTGGTATGAAACATGACATTGCTGATTTTGTGTCAAATCATTTAGAATGTCAATGGGTGAAGGCAAAGCATCAGCACCCTGCAGGGCTTTTACAACCTAATTTGGTGTTGGATTGGAAATGGGATATCATTTCCATGGATTTCATAGTGGGGTTGCCTGTTTCTTCGTGTCATCATGATTCTATCATGGTCATCGTTGATAGATTGACCAAAGTTGCTCATTTTGTTCCTATTCAATCTTCTTATACAATAGCAGTGGTGGCACAAGTTTTCTTGGAAGATGTGGTGAGGTTGCATGGGATTCCTAAGTGGATTATTTCTGATAGAAATCCTATCTTTACTTCAACATTGTGGACCTCACTTCAGCATGCTTTGGGGACCCAGTTGAACTTCAATTCAACTTATCACCTAGAGACCGACGATCATACTGAGCGTGTGAATCAAGTCTTGGAGGACATTCTTCGCATGTATGTTATGGACCAACAGTGGTGCTGGGAGGAATATCTTTGCCTTGTGAAGTTTGCTTATAACAATGGATATCATAGCTCCATAGGCATGTCTCCCTTCTAGGTATTGTATTGTCATCCTTGTTGTACTCCTTTGAGTTGGGATCGGTTAGAGGATAGGGTACGTTTAGGACCGGATATGCTTCGAGAGATGGAGCAGCAGGTTGAGCAGATTCATGGGCATTTGGTAGCTTCTCAGGATAGTCAGAAGAAGTATGTCGATGCTCATAGAGTGGATCATTAGTTTTATGTTGGCGACCGTGTATTCTTGAGAGTGCATCCATGGAAGAGTCTGATCTATTATGGAAAGGGTTCTAAGTTGGTACCTTGTTTTGTTGGTCCTTTTGAGATTCTTGAGAGGATAGGACAGGTTGCCTATCATCTTGCATTGCCATCGAGTCTATCCCGCATCCACGACATCTTTCATGTTTTTGTTCTTCGACCTTATCATCCTGATGTGACTAATGTTCTTGATTCGAATTCTTTGCAGGTCAAGGACGGGAAATTTCCATGGAGCCCGTGCACATTCTTCAGCATCGGGATTTGACCCTCAGGGGTCATACCATCGACCAGGTAAGGGTCCTATGGGACCCAAATGATGAGACCTCAGTGACATGGGAGGATGTAGCAAAGATGAGAGAGCTTTATTCTTATCTATTTTAGGCTTCTAGGAGTAAGCCTAGTTTTGGGAGGGAGAATGTAGTACCCCTTCTCGATCAGACTTTTTAGACTCATGGTTGACTTCAGTTGACTATTCAGTGGATACATTATTGTTATATTTGATTTAGACTTTATGCGATGTTATTACATGCTTTAACTTAATATATAGTGTATTATTTCATGCAGTATTTCATTACTTATGGTAAATGTGATTTTTATGGATTACTAACATGGACTAACATTACTTTATATGTGTGATGCGTTATTTACATGTTTCATGTTTGCAAGTGTATGGGATGCGAGGGGATTATTTTCCTTCACTCACTCTGGTGAGACAGGGAACGTCATGATTCTCCTTCATCGGTGTGTGTGTGTCGTGTCTATTTATATATTTGTCTATATGCATGTGTGGATTCTTTGATGTAGGACATTATAGGTACAAGTACCGGGTAGGTGCGGGGTATTGACTCCACTTGGTTTCAGAGGTCTTATTGTGCCTTATTTTTCCGATGGGAGTGGAGGAGATAGTTGTTAGACCCTAGTTTAACCCACAGTCACACTCATGTGAGTGTTGTTAGTCGGTCGTCTTTTCCCGTTTGACCAATATGTGAGTCATAGTGCTTTGGTATTTTCATTTTGTGAGTCATTGTTTGGTCTTCTCTCATTTTGTGTGCTTCCAGTTATTTGAAAAGATTTAAATTGAGTAAATTTTGTTAGTTTGTGTTGGCATATTTAATTTAATTAATATGCCTTGATTTTATTGATTTAAATAAATGGAGTTGTTAAATTAAATGGTTAAATTGCATGTTTTATTGTGAAAATAGTTGTATTAAATTGTTTGAAAAATAAATTAGTTAAATGACTATGCTATTTGAATTTTAGTGCAAATGTTGAGTTAAATTCATTTGGGGAAAAGAAATTAAATAATAAGCATTCCCATTTACCTTTTTGGTTAGCTTTTAGATTTTATTTTTATGTAAAAAGAATTGTGTCATGGAAAAGGGAAATTAGATTTTATTACTTTTTAAATATCTTATTCCTATTGGTGGAGGAAACTTTTAACCTAAAAAGTTTAGGTTGAAAATATTTTTGGCTATTTTACATGTGAGTTCACAAGAAGAAGAGGGGGCATTTTTTAAAACCAAAACTTGGAAACCATTTGGAAGGAGGTAGTTGGATTTTGGAATTGGTATGCAGGATTGAAGCTCATCCACTATTTTCTTCCTGGATTGCTCTATAGGTTGGGAGATTTATTTCTTGTATTGCAATAAAAATTTAAACTACCCTCAAGATGTAGTGGGAAGCCCTGGAATGGAAAACTGACCACCTTGTCTTCATGAAGGGTTGGTAGGGTCCACATGAGACTTAGATGGAACTGGGGGTTCAAGAAAGCTTACCAGGATAACCCAAGATGTGGGTCAGGACCTATGGAGGCCTACCTGGTGTAAAATGACTCTCTCTCTTTAGGGTCACTTGGGTAACCATCATAAGCTATGTCTTGATTTTGCTTGCTTGAGGGTCTTTTGTTATCTCCTAGCATGGTGGGGTGATTTTATTTTGGGATCACATGGTCGAGTGGTAGTGCCACTTCCCATCAGATTTTTCTTGTTTGAGCCTTCATGCGAGGATTGGCTTCACAGGTGTTCTTGTGGTTCGTGATTCGTGCATCATCTCATGTAGGAGATTATTGCCCTTTTGATACCTATGTGGTAATTTGTATCTATGAATTTATGTAACCTTGTATTTGGTAAAGATGTAAACTTTATATGTATTATTGGGAGCCATGTATTTGATGATCAATGTAATCTTAAGTTTTGGATGTTATTTTATCAGTTATCCTTATGCTTTGTGCAAATGCTTTATTGAAGAGAAAATCATATTGTAATACTTTCAATCTTTAAATGGTGTAATTTGTTATATGTATATGGTTTATTATGTTCAATGAGTATTTGATGGTTAATTGGATTAATCTTAATTATTCAATTTAACCTTTCGTTTAATTCTTCGTTGGTAACCCTTTAGGAATATAGGAGTGAGTCATATGTCGAATAGCCTTGTGAGGCATCCGATTCTGAATATAGTTGGCACAATTGATTGCCTTGGCCCAAAAAGATGAATCCATGGACCTGGACTGAATCATACAATTCACCATCTCCCGTAACATTTTGTTCTTGTGTTCAACAACACCATTCTACTGAGGGGTGTAGGGAACAGTAAACTGATGCTGCAAACCATGCTTAGTGCAAAAATCTCTGAAAGCCTGATTCACATACTCCCCCCCATTATCTGTACGTATTCGCCGAATAGAATAGCCAAACTGCTTCTCTACATATGTCTTGAAAATACGAAAGGAATCAAAGACATCAAACTTGTACTTAAGAAAGTACACCCATGTGCGTCTGGAGAAGTCATCAATAAAAGTGAGTACATACTTGGCCCCTGAAAAAGAAGGAGTGGGAAATGACATGAGGTCACTATGAATCAACTCCAAGGGTGCTAAAGCACAAGAGGCTCTCCCCTTCGAAAAGGGATCTCTGTGATGCTTGCCAAGAATACAACCATGACAAACACCATCAATGCACAAAATCTATGGGAGCCCAAGAACAAGTGCCTGTGTACTCATCTGTTGAAGATATCTGTAATTGACATGGCCCAATCGCTCATGCCAAAGCTTACTCACTGAATCTGCATGTGCTATGAGAGATGAACCTGTACCCGAAGAGGGCTCAAATTCATCAAATCTGTAGAGACGAGATGCAGAATCCACACTACCAGAAGCCACAACCAAATCAGGGTCATGGAGGTCCCGAATAACCACATCATGTGGTGAGAACTCAACTGTCTTACCAGAGCCAGAGTGAAAAATCTGATAAATGGACAAGAGGTTCGTCGAGATGTCAGGGACAACCAGAACATCCTGTAGAGTACCCCCATCCAAAGAGACAGAACCTGAACCCAAGTTGGAAAGCTGAACTGAGTCACCCACTGCAATCTGTGAAATACCACAAGAGGCAAGAGAAGTAACCAACTGCTGAGTGTGTGTCATATGGTGAGAAGCACCAGAATCTAGAATCCATGTGGACCCAGAGGTCAAAGCTCTAGCAGTGAGAGCATGACCTTTCCCTGTGGAAGGAGAAGACACCTGAGGTGAGGAAATGTGATGTTGTTGCATGGCTTCCTCTAAAGCCTCTAATCGTTTCCAACACCTAGAAACTAGATGTCCATCCTTTCCACAAAAACTACAAGTGTCTGATGATTTCTTCTTAGTCTTGGAGGAAAACTCACCAGACTGTGAAGATTTCCCTTGTTTGGGAGGAACTGGTTTTGAATCAGACTTAGGAGCAGGCTTGGAGGAATTCTCACTACCTGCAAAAGGCTTTTTCAGCTTCGGTTTCTGCTTCTGTTTCTCCTTCTCCTTAGAGGAATGAGCAACCAATGCTTTGTTCTTGGAGCCTAAGAGCATATCCAGTTGAGAAAGATGAGACTGCTCACGAGACAAGCACTCACAAAAGACATCAAACCTAGGCATGGTGAAATTAGTACCCAAGCCATCCATGGTGGACTAGAAAGCAGAGGCAAAAAACTGAAAGGGACCCTGAAGCTTTGAAAGAATCAAATGAATGCACTCTGTATCAGTCTTGTTCTTTCCACATCCCTAAAGAACAGATCTAGTAGTCTTGAATTTGTTCCAAAAATCCTCAATAGTGGGAAAGGAATCAGGTAACAAAGAAGTCAACTCTACCTCAATCTGTAATGCCCGAATCTCATTAACCCTCTCGAAGAGAGAATCAAACTTCAACCACATATCCCGAGGAGTAAGCAACTCATCCAGGTGAAATAGAAGACTGTCGGAGACATGCAAAGCGATCAAACCCATGGCCTCATCCAGCTTGTTCTGGTACATAAGAACCTCATAAGGATGCTATAGGTCTGGCTAAACCTCATCCAAAGTAGCCCACAACCCTCGTGACCTAAGAAGCCTCGTGATGCGGGGATTCTAGGTGTGATAGTTGTGTGAAGTCAACAACTCAACTGAAGGATAAGCCATGAGAACAAAGAAAAAAAACTCTGCACCTGCACCTGCTTGTTGGTTGTTTTTATTATGTGATCTTTCAGAATAGACAGAAAATGCAGAAGGGTTTGTTTGTTTTGAGAGTTTATGTGTTCTTGATTTCTGATATAAATGATCGAAAGTGAGAAAAAAAACACCCCCCCACAATGGAGAAACCCAAACCCTAGTACATAGTAATGAGACGGAAGTAGTGCATGAGCAAAAAAAATTCAAACTGAGATCTTATATACCTGGTGAAAATTCTGAGAAAAAAGATCACAAATATAAATAGAGCATGCTGAGAGCTTTCCAACGCCTATTCATTTTCAAAAAATGGAGTCCGTTTGGCCATTCTATGGCCCCAGAAGTGCAAAAAAGAAGCCTAACTTTCACTGGTAAAAAACATAGTCAAACAGTAGATCCAAGAAAAAAATCTACTACCACAAGGTTCGGCTTGGAATCACCTTTCCAACGCCTATTCATTCACCAAAATCCGACTCCGAATGCACAATCTAGGCCCAAAAAACCAACCCCCTCTCAAAAGGACTAGAGAGGAGGAGCAAGTGGTGCTCCGGGCGGAGGTGGAGCTTGGGCTGGGAGGAGGTGGCGCTCGGTTCGGGCGGAGGTGGTGGAGGGGCGGAGCGGCGCAGTGGCCGAGCGGAGGTGGCGTGGCCTAGCGGTGGTGGCTCGCTAGCGGGGGCCGGAGCGGCGATCGGAGCGATGGCCGGCGACTGGAATGTTCGTCGGTGGGAGCCAGAGCAGCATTGTCGGAGCGAGAGCGGACGTCGAAGACTGTGTTCGTCGGCGACGGGAGGATGGGAGGGTTTCACTGGAGAGTGTTGTTGGAGCGGGAGTGGACGTCGAAGACTGCGTTCACCGGCGATGGGAGGACGGGAGGCCTACAGCCTGCGGCGCCGAGTGGGGCTGGCCTGACAGGTCCGTACAGCGCCGGACTGTCAGGTCCGGTGCCCAAGCAAAAAAAAATTTGAAAAAAACTTTTGATTTTCGCCTTCCCTTTGTGGGATTTTTCTGATTTTTTTTTTGGTAATTTTTTTTAAAAAAATCAAAAACAATTCGGCCTGCATGTCGTAAAAAGGAAAAAAAAAATTCTCAAATTTTTTTTCTTGATTTGCGTGCCAGGGTCGTACGACCTGGCTTGGAGAAAAAAATCACCCAGATGCTCAAGGGTCAAAAATGGACAAATTTTATATGACTATAGGGGTTTTTGGGTCTTCTGAGCACGATGGTAAGGTCCATTTAGGCCCAAAGTGCTCAAAAAAAAAACCTTAAGCCTAAGCACACAAAAAATGCCTGAAACCCCAGATCTACTTCAAATGCAAAATTCTCAAAAAACAGGAACAGGTAGCTGCAGATCTGAGCTCTGATACCATATAGAAGTTGAGAAATACAACCCCACAGTAGCCTGAAGATCTTCTGCAAGCCGAATAACATGTTACAAGGAGAAGCAATGAAGCAAAATCTGAAGAACATACAAAACACAGGAAAAATATTCTCCAAAAATGAGAGCTCCAATTCACCAGAAATGTATTGTGAAAAGATAATACAATGAAAAGAAAAAATAACCTCTAATAGGTCAAGAAACCCTAAAAAGGGAAAACCCTAGGCTTGCACATAATAATTAATTAAAATAATTAATTATATGCACCTAATGTTAGCTTAAGTGTAAAAAGATAATTGGGAACTTAAAGAATTAAACAAATAATGTTTAATTAATCAAGTAAAGACCCAATTACTCTAACAAGGAATTCTTGTGTTAGTCTTCCGCTTGTGTTATTATTGTGCAATGTAGTAATTAAATCACTTAAAGTGATTTATACTTTTTTAAAAAAAATTATTTCACCCTTAGTTGCTTAGTTGTTTGGTTTTCCTTTGGGGTTCTAGGTGGGGCATTACAAGGGATACCTATTCTTTATTGTGACCTTGTTCAACATCCTATAGTCAATGCATAGTCTTAAGGTCCCATCCTTCTTCTTAACAAATAAGACTGGTGCTCCCCATGGTGATACACTTGGCCTAATTAATCCCTTAGTTAAGAGTTCCTCTAATTGAATTTTGAGTTCTTGTAATTTAGTTGTGTTCATTCGGTAAGGTGCCCTTGATACTGGTTGAGCTCTCGGTAGTATGTCGATAGAAAAGTCAAACAATCTTTTAGGGGGTAAGCTTGGTAATTCTTCTGGAAATGCGTGCTTGAATTCTCATAAGAAAGGGATATTTTCAAAGGTTGGGGTATTTTCCTCTTCTCCTTCATCAATTCCAACCATATAGATTAGGCCTCCTCTTCTTCTTTCCTTCTTTAATTGCATGGCTGATATGGTTTCTATGTTAATGGGGTTAAACTTTTCCTTGGATTTTGACCCTTTTTCCCCAATCATCCAAACATTCAACAACTTTGTTATAAAAATCTACGGTAGCTTGATGATCTGTTAACCAACTCATTCCAATGATTACATCATATAATCCTACGGGTGCCACATAGAGATCTACCCTTGTTTCAAACTCGAGAAATTGTACCCTTGCCCTTGGCAAACACCTAGTTACTTCCCTAGTTGCCTTATCCCCATATTGAACCGTCCATGATGACTCCATTTGATTAACTTTTAATTCATATTTGGTTACTAATTCAGATGAGATGAAACATTCAGATGACCCAGTGTCAATTAGAATTGAAATCAGTTGTTCAAATAGTGTACCTATAGTTTCCACGCGAGCATTCTGGAATCTTGTTCTTTGGTTCCTAACTGTTGCATGAATCCTTTGTTGAGGCCTTTGTTGTGGTTGATTGGCCCTAATCTGATCTTGCATCCTGGGACATTCTCTCGCAAAATGGTTTCCCCACACATAAAACATCCACCTGGAGGTCCCCTCCTGCCTTGATTCCTAGGGGGATCATTCCTTGATTCATTGGCCCTAGGTGGATAAGATATCCTGTTGTGCTGGTCATTCCTGTTATAATCGTCCCTGTTATTATTTCCTCTATTATTATTATTATTTTCATTCCTCTGATATTGATTAGGGGGTGGCCTTCTTTCAAAAGAAGTATTCCATTGACTTTTGTTGAAGTTAGTGTTCCCCTTGAATTCCTGCTTCCTTTTAAATGAGTGGTTCCCATTATAGTTTTGTCTTGTTGTTGTTAGGGCTTGAATCTTTCTCTCCTGCCTATTGTCCTCGATTTCAGCACGACCAAAATTGTCAGGCAACCCTATGAAACTGGTCTGTTTCATACCTTATGGTCTCTAGGAGAGCTTAATCGACTTGGTCGGTTAGTTCGTTTTGTTCCTTGTTTTCCGTTTTTATTGTTTTCCTTGTTCCCTTAAGTTTGCAATTTTTACCTGCAGTTTGGACTTTAAAGTCCGAACTGCAGGGTTCTTTTTGCTAAATACACTTCGGACTTTAAAGCCCAACATGCAACCGCGAGTTGTATTAAATGCCACCTTAATTGTTAATTAGGGTTTTTGTATTTAAACATTTTTTTGCTTTTTAAAGTTAATTTGCACGTTTTAGTCTTCTTTTTGTTTTGACTCGCACGCGCCCTCCTCCGTTTTCTCTGCGTGCCCTCCTCGGATTTTGCTCGTCGTCGGATTTTCGATCATCATAGCGGAAGAGGTAGGTTTTTGTTGTCTTTTCGGGTTTCTTTTCAAGGTTTGCATTTTGGATGTCTTCCTTTCCATTTTTTGTTTTTACTTCTCAAGTTTCTCCTTCGGAAGGCAATCGGATTTTAAAGTCTGATTGTCTCCATTGTTTCGGAGGACAATCGGACTTCAAAACCCGATTGCCCTCCAAAGTTCCCTTTCTGAAGCTGCATACCGGACTTTAAAGCCCAATGTGTAGCTAAAGAAAGGTATCTCCGCATATCATATTTTAAAGTTTGATATGCGGGATCTTAACCTCCACATATTAGACTTTAAAATCTGATATGTAGAGGGGAGTAGGTTGACATGTTGGGTTTCAAAACCCGACATGTCAACCAGTTATCCTTCCCCTTTGCAAGCACATCAGACTTTAAAATCCGATGTGCCTTTAATCTTTTTTAGATTGCACATCGGACTTTAAAGTCTGATGTGCTTGTTTTAAGTTTTTCCCCTACACATCGGACTTTAAAGTCCGATGTGTTACTGTATTCCCTTGATTGATACATCGGCCTTTAAAGTCTGATGTGTTGATAATTCATTCCAAATTGCACATCGGACTTTAAAGTCTGATGTGCTGATCAAGGTGTTTTTAATTGCATTTCAGACTTTAAAGTCCGATGTGCAATTTTTGTTTTCAAAAGAGCGGGTCGGACTTTTTTCCCTGACCTGTTGTTTTTGGTAGTTTTACTCCCAAGCTTGTTTTGAGTCTCATTTTTCGATCTATTTAAGAAAATAAATTTTGATAATGATGAATAGCTAATCATCAGTGTTTAATGCAATCATCACGAATGTCAAAGCTCCCTCGCAACAATCCTGAGTCTTCCTCAGGTCAGTTGGAATCTTCTCCAAGTAAAGCATCATCAAGTAAGATGAAATACAAGTACGATAGGTACTTGAATCTATGCCCAGAGAGTTCAGTAGACTCAAATATTAAGGAGATCAGAGACACTGAAATTGGGCATGTTGATATGCAAGAATTTGTTGACCAAGTTCAGAAGTCTCTTGCTCATCTAACCAGTCTGATCAAATCTGAGTTGCATAAGTATGCATCTTTCCCAGTTGTGGCTCATGATCCTGAATTTGTATTAGCAATAGCGAATCACTTTGATCCAAATACAAGGCAGGTGAAGGACGCTGATCAGAACATCATCATGACCCTGGATAGTGTGTTCTTTAACAGTGTTTTTAAAGGTTCATCAATTGAAGAAATAGTTGATACCTCTCAAGAGAATGCTCAAGAGTACTATGAGAAACATGAGGATAAATGCAAAAAGGTGATCAATATTGTTTATCTCTCTGCTGCGAGAAGTTCCCTCACCATAGGATGGCCTAAGTCCTTCCACAAGAGTTATTTTCATGAGGAATATAATGACATGGTTACCATGTTATCCAGAGTGAGAGGGTTAAAAGACTCATTATTTTCAAAACTAGATGTCTTATTAAATAAATATAATCAGAAAGGGGGCCGAAAGAATTAATTCGAGAGAGCAAATTAGTGATGCGCTTTGTGCTCAATCGAAGGAGGTCAAGGTCACACTGAAGTTTTACATGACCTCATACCTGGTTTACGCAACTGCTTCAATGAGGCAACATCCAGGCTTGTCTACCAAGGGTGACAGAAGAGTGGTGCCCATTTGGGATTACTATGACCAGCTAACTATCAAGAATCAAGGTAATCATTACATAAGGGTTAATGACGCCTTCTTTGTTGTATGGAAGTGTATTTTTTATAAAGACCTGCAGAAGAGAAAAATATCAGAGGCCGCTTACAGCAGGGTGTCTCATTTTGGGTGTGTATTTCTGCAGTTTCCCACATTCACCTATATCTGAATTAGATGTTTCTCAGGTGAGCCCTTCATTCTTCCAAGATTCCCTTCAGACAAAATCACCCTTATGGAGTTGTGCAGACAACTGATTAGTGTGCATGAGAAACAATCACAAGCACATAACACTGGGCTAAAATTTCCATAATCAATTGGCAGATACTCAGTGCTAACCAATCCTAAGGCCCAAAATATGGAGGAGGAAATGCAGTGGAATACCATGAGAAGATTCAAGGCCCGAACCAATTTTGATTTTTGTCATATAAAGAACAAACTCAAAAGGACTTATACTCATGTTTATAGGTTTGAGGATGTTTGGGCAGATTGTCAGAATGAGGACATAAGGAGGATGGATTTCAGTCGTCTTACCTTGGAGCAAATTGAAAATTTGGATTTACCTAAGATCTCGATGACCATGGAAGACACAGATGACATAGTAGACCCTGTCTATTATGAGAAGAAGATTGTTGACTCCCCACTTCCACTAGTGCAATGGTCGAAGAAAGAAAGCAAATATATTACTCAAAGGATCTCTCCTATCTTAGCAAACACCAATGCATGGCTGGTAAAGAAAAACCTCAGGATGAAATAGCTTCCTACTAGTTCAGGAGATGATGACAATAGTGATGGCCCATTGGGAAAGACAGCTACAACTGAAACAAGAACAAAGAGCAAGGTAGACCCACAAGCACTATCCTCAGCTCCTATGCTACAATTAAAGGATAAAGGACCGAAAATAAAATTTACAGTTAAAGGGTCGAAGAAGGGTGAATCATCATCTGCATCATGGGAAGCAGTAGTGAAAGAGCCATAACAATCACCTACCAGTGAAGTTGGAAAGGGAAAGGAGGTTGAAGAAGGTGAGACTCCTCAACAAGAGGAAGTATAGGCAGCAGAAGTATCACATCCAGCAGGAGTAGATGCCCCAACTGTTTCACGAGTAGTCATCCACTCTATTGAATCTGACTCCAATGAAGAAGACCAAGATTTTCAAGATGGAGATCTAATTATGGGCATGGCTCAGTCAGAGGCCGCTCAACAATTTTTCACAATCACCAATTTCTCCAATCTGGATGACATTCCCCCATCTACCATTGACTCTACAATGATAGATTTTAATGAAGCCCTGGAAGAGGTATTTGCAGAAGAAGCTTCAGTGGACTTACCTATTAGTACAGTCATAATAGAGATTCCATCATTGGTAAGTATTGAAGTTGCATCTACAACGCCTTCAACTCTCCCATCGGTAGCTGAAAAGATGTCAATAGCAACCATTGTTACAACGTCAACGAGCATACCACTAGATACTTCTATAGTGGTGTCATCAACAACGCTCTTGACTACTCCGAGCTCCAGTCAACCTGCTCCCAAAACTTCAACTCAAAATCACCAGGGAGCTACTACTCCATCAACCAATCAAGAATTGCCCCCTTGGATGGAAGTAGTGGCTCCTAAGAGGAAAAAATAGGTAATCTCTCCAGATGAATTTGACTTTGAATGTCTGGCTCCTCTAAAGCCCAAAGGAACAAAGAAGCCAAAGATAGTGTCTTGGGTGGTAGTAGACCCGGTTTCTAAGAGAAAGTATGCTGAGGTTATGGTGCCATCATCGGATAAGGACAAAGGCAACATATGATCTGAGGATTATAACATGCAAGTTGTAGAGCTTGGGGTGGAAACACATGAGAGTGTTAAATTGGATTCTCAGACGGCCTTTAACTCATTATTGAGGAGATTGGATCAAGAGAGGGACGAGAAAAATGAGTTGAAGCAGAAGTGTGAACAACTAACCAATGTTCTTCTCAAAGTTACACAATCTTCTCAAGAGGTTGAGCCCATAGGATCCTCAATGGATACTGAATCTCTAAAGAAGATTGAGCAGGTAGGAACTAAAGGTTGGGTGATGGATGAATGGATTTCATGACTATGGTCAGAAGGCTCTCATCTTCTAAGTTTGACTGTGGGACTATTAGCTGATTATGAAGTAATCTAGAGTTAAATGCAAGGACTCAAAACTTCACTATCACAGGAGATTGAGGAAGTGGAAAAAAGTACTATCTCTTGGAGTAAAATGGAGGACTTTAGAATAGATGTCCTTGTTGAAAATAGGGTAATTCCCACAAGGGAAAAACACATCCAGATTTTGTCCTTATTGTCTCATAAGCAAGAGACAATAAGGTTGATGATTGAGGAACTAGACCGGGAAAAGAAAGAAGGTGATGATGAGGTTGACCTCATTTTTGTCAAAGTTGGTGATATTCCCTGTTATTTATATGATGGCAATAAAAACCTTGTCACTGCTGAAGTTATCATGCAGGAATTCTTTTCCTTGATGGATCACTGCACGGAACAGGATTTCTCACTTGATACCTTTGATAAGCTGTTGGAGGTACAGGTCAGTTTTGAAGTCCTCGCATCCATGCTGAAAGATGCTTAGAAGAAACAAGTAAAGATTGAGGATGCAACTTACCATGTTTGGGTGATCACCAGTTCTACCCCCATGCCAGACGAAGCAGAGATGAAATCCATCCTTGCCAAGTTCGAAGATTTTCAGAAATCCAATGAGGAGGAGAGATGAATAAAGTGTCCCCTTTTGACACTTTATTTTCATGCAATTGCATTAATAGATGCTGTCAGCTTTTATGTAGCTGCACATTTTCTTTATGTTATAGTTGTAATAAAGTGGGACTGTGGAGTTGAATTAGTCAATTGTGCCCACCTTTCTCTCCATTCTTTTCCTATTTAAGGAGGACCTCATTTGTAAATATTTTTTATCTTTTTCATGCTAAGAAATCTCTACAGAATTTTTGCCTCAAAGAAGACTTTGTGCTTTTATTGTGAGAATTTTATCAAGCAAATAAGGAAAGAATTTTGTTGATCTCAAACTTTGTGTTGTATCAATAAGAGTGTTTATGTGAGTCAACATTCTTATGTTCATTGCTTGCATTTATCCTTTACTTCCTTGATATTGGAGAGATTGCTATGTGAGTTAGAGAGCTCTTGAATTGTGCGAGTAGACTGTGTGCTTCTGGCATATTCGGGAAATTCTTTGGTGTTTAAGTGACTTGCGGTAAGCTTTGTATTGCTGCAGTTATTTGTACTTTAATGGATTAGAAATCTATACTTGAAGACTTTGAGCTTTAAGCTAAGTTTCTAATTGTTTAATTTGTAACGATCAGTGTGAATTAGTGTTACCTTAAAAGAGACTTTGTGCTACTTAATAGTAACTCTTGGTGTAGTTTGTTAGATTAATAGTTCTTTTCTTTAAGTATCTGAAGAGGTAGAGAAATTGTAACTACGTGAAGGGAGAATACATAAACTCTGAAAAAAGAGAGTTATATGCCCAACACCAACCCACAAATTTAATTTCTTATTAATTAGAGGAGAAATTTCATAGGGAACCTCCCCTTGATGAGAGGATAGATTAATTTCTTAGCATAGCATTGTGTGAATTATATATTTTGTCATTAGTACACTGGTGACAAAATATTCACCCAACAATTTTTTGGCAACTCTGTTGGGGAGCGACGTGCAACCAGGTTGTCTTTTGGGTTGCACTGCACTTTCATTGTAATTTCCATATTGTTGCTTATCTCTATATTCTAATCTAGTTGATCAAGGTTACACTTGTGGGCAGCGATTAGCAGGAGTTGTTGATCCTACATTTGAGTTATTGCAGCAGTTGAATTTTCCTTTTGTGACACCTCCACGGACACTTTCTCCTTTGTAGCGGACACAAAGTTTTCCTCCATCTGCACGAAGGTCTCTAGTACCAAGCGAGGTGTCAAGTTTGTAAGTTTCAGTTGTTCCACTTGCAAATAATTTTGTAATACCACCATATAATCCATTAAGGATGGCCACTGCTAGCCCTTGGGGCACTGCTTTTGGTCCTTTAAGCTTAACCGCACCTCTACACGAACTTCCTTAAGGCATGCGGAAACATTTGCCCAAGTTTTTGGGAGATGGATCTCAACATCCAGATGAGCACATTGTTGCCTTCTATATTACATGTGGAGTTTTGGGAGTCAAACACGAAGATGTATCCGTAAGATTATTCATCGAGACTTTACATGGAGCTGTTGTTGATTGGTTCTATCATCTTCCGAATGCTTGTATTACAAATTGGGCATCTCTCATAACATTATTTGAGGCGAGATTAAAGTCCGCTGAAGATGATCATGCTATATTGGCACAATTAACACAATTGAAGAAGGAGCCTCAGGAACCCATGCGTGAGTTTGTAGCAAAATTTGATAAGTTGCATAATCGTATCCTGATTGCTTCAAGACCCGCTGCTGGGAACCTGAAATGCTTTTTCATCAACTTCTAGTTGCCAGAGGTGAGTTTTCTTTTGCGAAGGAACAATCCTACAGACTTGGATGTTGCTCAACAAATGGCTATATCGGTTGAGGACGACCTTATCCTTACGGGTAAGATAAGGAAAGATCCTAACAAGGTGAGGAGTAATCAAGTTGTTGATGCGTCTTTCTCTTCAACTAATTTTGTTGTTGATCCCATGATACAAAAGCTAGCAAATGAGTTGTTAGCACTTAAGAAGCAGATTTCCTCACAAGGAAATACTTCTTATCATGATATCCCAAGAAGGACTTATCCAAATAATGCTTCCAATTACGCCATGCGTAATCAGAACAAATTACCCCCTGCTCCATAAAGGCTTGCGTTGGAAGCACCACCCCAAAATTCAGCTACAGGATATTATGAGGCTGAACAAAATGATCTTCCTCCTTTCAGTGATGAAGATGCAAATTTTCATCAAGAAGATGATGCAAAATTGGCTGGCGACTCAAATATCAGGTTTATGCAGTATCAAGAAGATGATCTGTCAGATACGCGCGAAGGAGACGTCTTTGCAGTATTCACTCGTTCATAAGCACAAGTGGCTTAGCCACCTGTTAATGTTAAGAATGATGATCTTGTTCAAATCAAAGATTCTCAACATTTGCCGATTACTATTTCCAAGCGTGGGACTCCTATACCAAATCCCTCAAAAGATAACTCTACTTTGAAGGATGTTGCAAAGGATAAAAGTGTAAATTCTTCTTTGACTGCTGTCAATTTTTCTGCACCTGCATCAAAGACTAGTGTTCCTCATGTTTTAAGTTCTCAAAATGAGAACTCAAGTTCCTCTTTAATGAATTCTTTCCAGTCATTTGATATTCTAGATCATGCTAGGAAAACCAAAATACAAATGTCTGAGGTAGAATTTTTGAGGTCTAACCTAGATCAATTTGACCGTTTGGTCAAATTTGTTAAAGAAAAAGACAATACCCCAAAGAGCCTTCCCAATTTTGATTCACTTTAGAATAAATTAGTGATTTCCTCTTCTCCTAGAGAAAAGATAGAACCATTCTACATCTCTTTATTGATTAATGGTTTTAAGCTTAGTAATTGTGTAATTGACTCTAGGGCATCTGAAATGTCATGCCGGCAAAAGTTGCTAATGCTCTAGGTTTAACACTCACTAAAACCTTTGGAAGGTGTTTCTCTATGGACAACAAACAAGTTCCTTTGATAGGCCAGATCAAACATACCTAATTTGTGTTTGTTGCATTCCCAGAAAAGAAGATTAAGATGACAGTATTGGTAGCAAATGTACTAGCTTTTTATGGCTTATTGTTAGGAAGAAATTTTTGTAGAGATGTGGGGGGAGAGCTAAGCATGGACATGATTGAGGCACGCATACCTGTCAAAGGAGATGTTAAGAAGTTGTTTCCAGGGAAAGAATCAAAGTTCACAGTTGTTAAATCATATGACCAATGAGCTCAAATCCTCTTTGAATTGTCAGGAATGGGTAACTATTTCCTGCATGTTGATGATGAGATTGAGATTGTTCCTGAGATTGAAGGTGTCCCTTCCCACGAAGAGGTTTCCAATGATGGTGAAAGTATTGTTGCGAAGTCCGTGGGATCTTTGTCTTCATAGAAAGAGACTCTTGATTTTGATATTGCCAACGTTGGTGATCCAAATGATGTTTGGACACTAGAATTTGATGGCAGTTGTTCTTCTGCTGGATCAAGAGTCGGTATTGTTTTAGTTTCTCCTGAGGGTAATCTTTTTCCTTTCTCTTTCAAATTGTCATTTGATAATACAAATAACACTACTGAGTATGAATCACTTCTTCTAGGAATGAATGTTGCTCAGAAGAAGGGAATCAAGAACTTGCATGCTCAAGGAGATGCGGAGTTAATTATGTGTCAGGTCCAGAATATATATCAAACTAGGAGCGATAGCCTGTGGCATTATCATAACAAAGTTTGGGATTTGATTGAAGCATTCGATGATTTTGAGATATCCATTGTCTCTCATGAATTTAATGATAGGGCAAATTCATTGGCCATATCTGCAACTTCCTTGGTTCCTCAAAAAGATTTTTCAGGATCTACTTATGTTGTTGAGTTATTTTTTTGGCCCATTGTTCCTGATAACTCTGATCATTGGCAAGTGTTTAACAATGATCATCATGTGATTAATTTTTTGTAGACCACTAATAGTTTTAATGATCTATACTTTGAAGGCAGCCACTTCCCCTCAAAAGATACAATTGAAAGCATTGATGCAGAAACTGGAGAGAAGTTTTTGCAGTTAAAAGGAAATAAGATCCCTAAAGGTCTAGTTTCTTTAGAAAAGTTGTTTGACAAGCATGACCGCTATGTCAGAAAGCAACAAAAATCAGCTACAGGCTCAATGGAGTATGAGCAGGTAAATATTGGCACTGAAGTTAACCCGAAACTGATCAATATTGGGAAGTGTTGCTTACAGGAAGAGAGGCAGAAATTTGTTGCATTACTGCAACAATATGTTGATGTTCTAGCCTATTCCTACGAGGACTTGAAGTCTTTCCGCCTGGAGGAAATTTGTCATGACATCCCATTAAAGTCAAGAATCATGCCTTGCCGACAAAAGCAAAGGCAATATAACCCAAAGATATCGGATACCATCTTCGCTGAAGTTCAGAAGATGTTGAAAGCAAAGATAATTTTTCCCATTCATCATTCATCCTGGATAGCCAATATTGTACCTGTACGTAAGAAGAATGGTGAGATTCAGATATGTATTGATTTTCGAAACCTGAATCAGGAATCCTTGAAGGATAATTATACTTTACCTGTCATGGATCATTTCCTACAAGCTATTACTGGAGCAGAGATGATGTCCATGTTGGACGGGTTTTCGGGTTATAATCAGGTAGAAGTTCTAGAGCAAGATCAGCATAAGACCGCATTTACTACACCTTGGGGTACCTTTGCATATCGCAGGATGCCTTTTGGATTAATAAATGCGGGAGCAACTTTCCAACGTGCAATGGACTTTGCTTTTCGAAGTTTTCTTGGTAAGTTCATTGTGGTTTATTTGGATGATTTGATTTTTATTCTAAGGAATGTCAAGATCATTTCTTTCATCTACAACGAGTCTTAGAGAAATGTTGTCAACATGGAATTTCTCTCAATCCCAAGAAATCTATTTTTGGGGTTACCGAAGGTAAATTGCTTGGGCATATTGTTTCAAAAGAGGGTATAAAAATTGATGCAGAAAGGGTAAAAGCTATTCATGATCTTTCCTTGCCAACGAGTAAGACTGTTGTTCATTCTTTCTTCGGTAAAGTAAATTTCCTGCGAAGATTCATTCCAGACTTTGCTGAATAGACTTGTCATATAGTCAATATGATGAAAGGTAATTCTCTCTTCAAATGGACTCCCAAAGGAAAGAAAGCTTTCCATCAGATCAAGGAAGCCATGGCAAATGCTCCAGTCTTAGTATGCCCAGATTATACCAAAAAATTCATTATGTATAGCTATGCTTCAGATCATACTTATTCAACTATACTAATGCAGAGAAATAATGAAGGCATGGAATCACCAATTGCATTCATGAGTTATCTGCTAAAGGCTCATGAGTTGAAATACTCAAAAATGGAGAAGAATTCTTTTGCCATGGTGAAAGCGGTTAAGCATTTCAGATTTTGTATTCTAAATTCGCATGTCGTTGCTCTTGTTCCTGATGTTGTTGTCAAGTCGATTCTAATGCAACAAGAGTTTGGAACTAAAAGGGGCAACTGGGTTGCCAAGATTCAAGAATATGATATGGAAATCAAGCCCACTAAGTTGGTTCATGGAAAGGGTCTATGTCAGTTGATAGCTGACATCAAATCAATTGATGAAGTGGTGCTTGAAAATGAAGATATTAATCAAGGTCTTCCAAATGTTCTATTTGTTAGCACTACTGATGAGTGGTATTTTGACCTGGCATATCTCTTAACATATGGAGATTGTCTTGCACACTTGTCAAGGAAAGAAAAGCGAACTTTAAAGCTTAAAGCAGTGAATTTTGTCCTATGGGATAATGGTTTGTACAAGAAGGCTCTGGATAGCAATTTCCTGCGCTACGTGGACAAACAACAACAAGTAAGATTACTTCAAGCTTTTCATGATCTTGCTTGTGGAGGACATTTTTCTGCCCCTGTTACTACACACAAAATCTTGCATGCTAGGTATTACTGGCCAACATTGTTTAAAGATACATACAGTTGGGTTCGCAAGTGTGAGCAATGTCAGCAATTTATTGGTAGGCCCAAATTAGCTGCGCTTCCTCTCAAACCAGTAGTAATTGAAGAGCCTTTTCAACAGTGGGGATTGGACTTCATTGGACCTGTCAATCCAACATCAAGTGCAAGTCACATATATCCTCACAGCGACGGATTACTTCACCAAGTGGGTGGAGGCAATCCCAACTAAGCAATCTACCTCGATGGTGGTTTGTCAATTTCTGAAGGAAAACATTGTCTCAAGGTTTGGCATCCCTCATAAGATAGTAGCTAATAATGCTTCATGTTTTTCATCTTATGAGATAATTGACTTTTGCTTTGATCATGGTATTACTCTTTCACACTCATCTGACTATTATCCACAAGAAAATGGTCAGGCCGAGTCGAGCAACAAGAATCTGATTACTATTATGAGGAAACTTGTTGATGAGACACAACGGACTTGGCATAAAGCTCTTTATGATGCGCTATGGGCGGATCATATAACTCCAAAAAGAGCAATCGATATGTCACCTCTTCACAGTGAATGTTCTGATCACTGTGGGACTTCCAGCATTAAAGCTCGCCAAGGCCATTGAAGATGAAACATATCAAGATTCACTGGATAAGCGGATCATGTTTCTTTCTCAGCTAGAAGAAACAAGGGCTGAAGTGGTAGATAGGATTGTTGCACACCAAAGCCAAGTGAAGGCATTGTTTGATAGGAAAACAACTTCCCGTGACTTCTCAGTTGGTGATCAAGTCTTGTTATGGGACAAGAGGAAAAAACCAAAGGGTTTGCATGGAAAGTTTGATTCCTTATGGAGAAGTCCCTTCACTATTCATGAAGTATGTGGCGAGCATAGCTACTTACTTGCATATGCAGATGGTACCCCGTTCTCAATACCTCATAGTGGAGAACATTTGAATCTCTTTACTCAATAGAGAGCGATGTAAACAAACTTGTACTTTTTGTAAAAATATGTATATTCTTTATTTTTCAGTATTTTCATCACCTGACTCTATAGCCCAATGGATACAGGCACTCGAAGTTCTAGATTCTACAAGCTTCAAGTGGTGTAGCTTGTTCCCCAGTCAAAGCCAGCTATTGTCCTCGATTTCAGCATGGCCAAAATCATGAGGCAACCCTATGAAACTGGTTCATTTCGTACCTGATGGTCTCTGAGAGAGCTTAATCGACTTAGTCGGTTAGTTCATTTTGTTCCTTGTTTTCCATTTTTATTGTTTTCCTTGTTCACTTAAGTTTGTAGTTTTACCTACAATTCGGACTTTAAAGTTTGAACTGCATGGTTCTTTTTTCTAAATACACTTCAGACTTTAAAGTCCGATGTGTATTTGTGGGTTTTCTTAACTGCAGTTCAGACTTTAAAGTCCGAACTGCATGTGGTCTAAGCCTGCAGTTTGGACTTTAAAGTCCGAACTATAGTTTGTTTTAGCCTGCAGTTCGGACTTTAAAGTCCGAACTGCAGGTGATTTGTCCATAGGTTGCATGTCGGACTTTAAAGTACGACATGCAAGTGTTCCTAGCTTGCATGTCAGACTTTAAAGCCCGACATGCAACCGTGAGTTGTATTAAATGCCGCCTTAATTGTTAATTAGGGTTTTTGTATTTAAATTCTTTTTTGCTTTTTAAAGTTAATTTTCGCGTTTTAGTCTTCTTTTTGTTTTGACTCGCGTGCCCTCCTCTGTTTTCTCCACATGCCCTCCTCAAATTTTGCTCGCTGTCAAATTTTTCGATCATCATAGCGGAAGAGGTAGGTTTTTGTTGTCTTTTCGGGTTTCTTTTCAAGGTTTGCATTTTGGTTGTCTTCCTTCCCATTTTTTGTTTTTACTTCTCAAGTTTCTCCTTCGGAAGGCAATCGGATTTTAAAGTCCGATTGTCTCCCTTGTTTCGGAGGACAATCGGACTTCAAAACCCGATTGCCCTATGAAGTCCCCTTTCCAAAGCTGCATTCCAGACTTTAAAGTCCAGTGTGTAGCTGAATAAAGGTATCTCCGCATATCGTATTTTAAAGTTTGATATGCAGGATCTTAACCTCCACATATCGAACTTTAAAATCCAATATACGAAGGGGAGTAGGTTGCCATGTCGGGTTTCAAAACCCGACATGTCAACCATTTGTCCTTCCCCTTTGCAAGCACATCAAACTTTAAAGTCCGATGTGCCTTTAATATTTTCTAGATTACACATCGGACTTTAAAGTCTGATGTGCTTGTTTTAAGTTTTTCCCCTACACATCGGACTTTAAAGTCCGATGTGTTATTGTTTTCCCTTGATTAAAACATCGGACTTTAAAGTCCGATGTGTTGATAATTCATTCCAAATTGCACATTAGAATTTAAAGTCCGATGTGCTGATCAAGGTGTTTTTAATTGCATTTCAGACTTTAAAGTCTGATGTGCAATTTTTGTTTTCAAAAGAGCAGGTCGGACTTTTTTCCCCGACCTACTATTTTTGGCAGTTTTACTCCCAAGCCTGTTTTGAGTCTCGTTTTTTGATCTGTTTAAGAAAATCAATTTTGATAATGATGAATAGCTAATCATCAGTGCTAAATGTAGTCATCATGAATGTCAAAGCTCCCTCACAACAAGCCTGAGTCTTCCTCAGGTCAGTTGGAATCTTCTCCAAGTAAAGCATCATCAAGAAAGTAGAAATACAAGTACGACAGGTACTTGAATCTGTACCCAGAGAGTTCAGTAGACTCAAATATTAAGGAGTTCAAAGACACTGAAATTGGGCATGTTGATATACAAGAATTTATTGACCGGGTTCAGAAGTCTCCTGCTTGTCTAACTAGTCTGATAAAATCTGAGTTGCATAAGTATGCATCTTTCCCAATTATGACTCATGATCTTGAATTTGTATTGGCAATAGCAGATCACTTTGATCCAAATACAAGGCAGGTGAAGGACGCTGATCAGAACATCATCATGACCCTGGATAGTGTGTTCTTTAACAGTGTTTTCAAAGGTTCATCAGTTGAAGAAGTAGTTGATATCTCTCAAGAGAGTGCTCAAGAGTATTATGAGAAACATGAGGATAAATGCAAAAAGGTGATCAATACTGTTTATCTCTCTGCTGCGAGAAGTTCCCTCACCACACGATGACCTAAGTCCTTCCATAGGAGTGATTTTAACAAGGAATATAATGACATGGTAACCATGTTATCCAGAGTGAGAGGGTTAAAAGACTCTCATTATTTTCAAAACTAGATGTCTTATTACATAAATATAATCAGAAAGGGGGCAGCAAGAATTGATTGGGGAGAGCAAATTAGTGATGTGCTTTGTGCTCAATTGAAGGAGGTCAAGGTCACACTGAAGTTTTACATGACCTCATACCTGGTTTACACAGCTACTTCAATGAGGCAATATCCAGGCTTGTCTACCAGGGGTGACAGAAGAGTGGTGCCTGTTTGGGATTACTATGACCAGCTAACTATCAAGAATCAAGGTAATCATTATAGGGGGGTTAATGATGCCTTCTTTGCTATATGGAAGTGTATTTTTGATATAGACCTGCAGAAGAGAAGAATATCAGAGGCCACTTACAGTAGGGTGTCTCATTTTGGCTATGTATTTTTGCAGTTTCCCACATTCACCTATATCCAAATTGGATGTTTCTGAGGTGAGCCCTTCATTATTCCAAGATTCCCTTTAGACAAAATCATCCTTATGGAGTTGTGCAGACAACTGATTAGTGTGCATGAGAAATAATCACAAGCACATAAGACTGGTCTGAAATTCCCATAATCAATTGGCAGATACTCAGTGCTAACCAATAGCAAGGCCAAAAATATGGAGGAGGAAATGCAGAGGAATACCATGAGAAGATTCAAGGCCTGAACTAATTTTTATTTTTGTGGTATAAAGAACAAACTCAAAAGGACTTATACTCATGTTTAAAGGTTTGAGGATGTTTGGGCAGATTGTCAGATTGAGGAGGACATAAGGAGGATGGATTTCAGTCGTCTTACCTTGGAGCAAATTGAAAATTTGGATTTAGCTAAGATCCTGATGACCATGGAAGACATAAATGACATAGTAGACCCTGTCTATTATGAGAAGAAGATTGCTAACTCCCCACTTCCACTAGTGCAATGGTCGAAGAAAGAAAGCAAATCTATTACTCAAAGGATCTCTCCTATCTTAGCAAACACCAATGCATGGTTGGTAAAGAAAAACCTCAAGACTAAACAACTTCCTGATAGTTCAAGAGATGATGACAATAGTGATGGCCCATTGGGCAAGACAGCTACAGTTGAAACAAGAACAAAGAGAAGGGCAAGCCCACAAGCACTGTCCTCAGCTCTTGTGGTACAATCGAAGGGTAAAGGACCCAAAATCAAATTTATAGTTAAAGGGTCGAAGAAGGGTGAATCATCATCTACATCACAGGAAGCAGTAGTGAAAGAGCCATAACAACTACCTACCAGTGAAGTTGGAAAGGGAAAGGAGGTTGAAGAAGGTGAGACTCCTCAACAAGAGGAAGTACAGGCAGCAGAAGTATCACATCCAGTGGGAGTAGATGCCCCCACTATTTCACGAGTAGTCATCCACTCTGTTGAATCTGACTCCAATGAAGAAGACCAAGATTTTCAAGATGGAGATCTAAGTATGGGCATGGCTCAGTCAGAGGCCGCTCAACATTTTTTCACAATCACCAATTTCTCCAATTTAGACGACATTCCCCCATCTACCATTGAGCCTACAATGATGGATTTTAATGAAGCCCTGGAAGAGGTATTTGCAAAAGAAGCTTCAGTGGACTTACCTGTTAGTATAGTCATAATAGAGATTCCACCATTGGTAAGTACTAAAGTTGCATCTACAACGCCTTCAACTCTCCCATCGGTAGCTGAAAAGGTGTCAATAGAAACCACTGTTACAACTTCAACGAGCGTACCACTAGATACTTATACAGTGGTGTCATAAAAAATGCTCTTGACTGCTCTAAGCTCCAGTCAACCTGCTCCTAAAACTTCAACTCAAAATCAGAAGGGAGCTACTACTCCATCAGCCATTCAAGAATTACCCCCTTGGATGGAAGTAGTGGCTCCTAAGAGGAAAAAATAGGTAATCTCTCCAGATGAATTTGACTTTGAATGTCTGGCTCCTCCAAAGCCCAAAGGAAGAAAGAAGCCAAAGATAGTATCTCGAGTGGTAGTAGACCCAATTTCTAAGAGAAAGTATGCTGAGGTTATGGTGCCATCATCGGATAAGGACAGAGGCAACATACGATCTAAGGATTATACCATGCAGGTTGTAGAGCTTGGGGTGGAAACACATGAGAATGTTAAATTGGATTCTCAGATGGCCTTTAACTCATTATTGAGGAGATTAGATCAAGAGAGGGATGATAAAAATGAGTTGAAGCAAAAGTGTGAACAGCTGACCAATGTTATTCTCAAAGTTACATAATCTTCTCAAGAGGTCGAGCCCATAGGATCCTCAATGGATAACAAAGCTCTAAAGAAGATTGAGCAGGTAGGAGCTAAAGGTCGAGTGATGGATGAATGGAATTCACGACTACGGTCAAAAGGCTCTCATCTTCTAAGTTTGACTGTGGGACTATTGGCTGATTATGAAGTAATCCAAAGTCAAATGCAACGACTCAAAACTTCACTATCACAAGAGATTGAGGAAGTGGAAAAAAGTACTATCTCTTGGAGTAAAATGGAGGACTTTAGAATAGATGTCCTTGTTGAGAATAGGGTAATTCCCATAAGGGTAAAATACATCCAAATTTTGTCCTTATTGTCTCATAAGCAAGAGACAATAAGGTTGATGATTGAGGAACTAGACCATGAAAAGAAAGAAGGCGATGATGAGGTTGACCTCATTTTTGCCAAAGTTGGTGATCTTCCTATTATTTATATGATGGTGACCAAAACCTCATCACTGCTAAAGTTATCACGCAGGAATTCTTTTCCTTGATGGATCACTGCACGGAACAGGATTTCTCACTTGATACCTTTGATAAGCTATTGGAGATCCAGGTCAGCTTTGAAGTCCTCACATCCATGCTGAAAGATGCTAAGAAGAAATAGGTAAAGATCGAGGATGCAACTTCCCGTGTTTGGGTGATCACCAGTTCTACCCCCATGTTGGACGAAGCAGAGATGAAAGCCATCCTTGCGAAGTTCGAAGATTTTTAGAAATCCAATGAGGAGGAGAGATGAATAAAGTGTCCCCTTTTGACACTTTCTTTTCATGCATTTGCATCAATAGATGTTGTCAGCTTTTATGCAACTACACGTTTTCTTTATGCTATAGTTGTAATAAAGTGGGACTGTGTAGTTGAATTAGTCAATTGTGCCCACCTTTCTCTGCATTCTTTTTCTATTTAAGGAGGACCTCATTTGTAAATATTTTTTATCTTTTTCATGCTAAGAAAACTCTGCAAATTTTTTTCCTCAAAGAAGACTTCGTGCTTTTGTAGTGAGAATTTTATCAAGCAAATAAGGAAAGCATTTTGTTGATCTCAAACTTTGTGTTGTATCAATAAGAGTGTTTATGTGAGTCAACGTTCTTATGTTCATTGCTTACATTTATTCTTTAGTTCCTTGATATTGGAGAGATTGCTATGTGAGTTAGAGAGCTCTTGAATTGTGCGAGTATAATGTGTGCTTCTGGCATATTTTGGAAATCCTTTGGTGTTTAAGTAACTTGTGGTAAGCTTTGTATTGCTGCGGTTATTTGTAGTTTAACGGATTAGAAATCTATACTTGAAGACTTTGAGCTTTAAGCTAAGTTTCTAATTGTTTAATTTGTAACGATCAGTGTGAATTAGTGTTACCTTAAAAGAGACTTTGTGCTGCTTAATAGTAACTCTTGGTGTAGTTTGTTAGATTAATAGTTCTTTTCTTTAAGTATCTGAAGAGGTAGAGAAATTGTAACTAGGTGAAGGGTGAATAAATAAACTCTGAAAAAAGAGAGTTATATGCCCAACACCAACCCACAAATTTAATTTCTTATTAATTAGAGGAGAAATTTCATAGGGAACCTCCCCTTGATGAGAGGAGAGATTAATTTCTCAGCATAGCATTGTGTGAATTATATATTTTGTCATTAGTATGCTGGTGACAAAATATTCACCCAGCACTACCTTAGGGACTTTTCAAGTACTTCATTCATGTTTTTGGGTCCATGCATGTCAACCTCTACCCCTATGTTGGTATTTAGTCCTGAAATGAACTTCCTTGCTTGACCTTCTTATCCTTCTGGTACATAAGTACGTACTTAAGCAATTTGGTGAGCCTATCCCAATATTGGTGTACTGATAGGGACCCTTGTCATAGATTATTTAACTTTGCCACCTTCTCATCAAAGAACAATTGTGGTAACCACTTTTTATGAAAAATAGTGAACAAATTAATCCCATGTGATCGTATCCTTGATATACCTATTTTGCTCATTTGTGTTGGTGCACCAACTAGCTGCCTCCCCTATGAGTTGATAGGAACCTCATAAGGCCTTGGTTGTTTCACTAAAATCCCTTAGTTTGAAATACTTTTCCATTTCATTTAACCAATGTTGAGCTCCTTCACCAATTTTCTTCGTATCAAACTTAGGGGGGTGATTTTCTTTAAATCCTTAGAGAGTTCCAACATGTTATTTTTGTTGGCATATGCACACTCCAATGAGACATTGTAGGTGATTGAAGGTTTTGTCATTGATGGCAACCTTACAATCCTATGGCACCAGCAAGGCATTACACCGGTTTCAGCAGAACACACTCTACACCGACACACAGAACACCGACATCGGCACAGAGAAAGGAAGCATACCGGCACAGAGGCCGACAAAATTTTTGATATATTATATTTTGTTTATTATTGAAAAACTTTGTAAGCTGACTTGATATTATTGTAAAATGACTTATATATATAAGAAGTCATTGTAGGACATTTTGTAATAAGGTATATATGGATAAGAAAATTTATTAGGCAAACCTATTATGCGAAATATAGGTTAAGGGGTATATGTAAAGAACAGAGCAGAAACCAGTTCTGAATCTGGCATTGAAGATGCTATTGTAAAGCAGTACAAGTTATTGGATTTGTATAATCCACATTGTAAGTCAGTGAGACTTCCCATTTGAGGAGTGAGCTCTAGGCACTTGGCCTTCCTGCATGTGCAGGCCCCTCTTGTAAGTAATATTCTCTTATTGGCCAGTAAGTGAATATTGTGGGTCACAAATCCCACCGAGGTTTTTCCCACACTAGGTTTCCTCATTAAAATATTATGTTATGGTGTGTTTCTTATGTGGTTGCTTTCATTTCTATTTATTGCATTATTTCTTGCATACCGATGCACTGTTATAATATGCTTTACATGTTTTAAGTTAAGAAATTCTATTCACCAGTTAGATACTGATTCACCCCCCCCTCTCAGTATCTGTGGGAATCCTAACAATTTTCTCTTCTATTGTCCATCAGATTCCCTTGATTATTACCAGGGTTCCCATTTTCAATTCCACTTCTATTTTTGATGTCATTCTGCCCTTGACTTAAGGTCTTGTATTGATTTCTCCAAGAAGTTGATCTTATCCCTTTGTTTGGTTAGCAGGTTGATTATAGCCTCAACCCCATCTTCGTTATTCCCTTGGTTTTGTTGATTTCCTTCATGGTTTTTCTCATATTTTTCTTCATGGTTAGGTTCCCTTTGTCTCCTAGTGGTAGAACGTCTTCCATTCCCTCTTCCTCTTCCTTTTCCTCTTCCCCTTCCTCTAGCCATCTAGAGTTTACCTGAAAATTAAATTATATAGTTAGTTCTTGATTTAAGATTTTATAATTTTATCTCTACCATTGAAAGACACTCCCTTAGTTGTGTAAGTTGAAGTAAGCACAAGGCCTAGATTTGAACCTTTGCTCTGATAGCACATGTAATAACCCGCTTTACTTAACCTAATAAATTCTAACCATTTCTTTTTTTATTTATTTAATCTTTTTTATTTTATTCAATCGCATACTCTGGGCATCTATCCAATTGGATTAGGCATTCATCCATCCGGGATGAGCATCTAACCATATGTGTTAGGCATATGTCCATACCAATCAAGAGGTTTCTTCTATCCAATACGGGATAGACATCTACCCAAATAGGGTAGGCATCTGTCCAACTTGAGATAGGAGGTTCTCTGGCCAGAGACTTAGACTCATCGGGACCATCCGGTTCCTGAGTCACTCACTAAGTACTACACCTCTCTAATAGGAGTGCACTCAGAATTTGGCCTAAAGCCTCACTAAGTCAAGCGAATCCATACGAGATTCCTTTTGAGTATGCGTTGAATTACTTTTTCCTTATCTTTCAATTAGGAAGCTTTGTAATCCATCTATTATACAAAATCCTACACCCCATCCCCGAACACCTGAGTACTAGGGACAACTTCGTCCCTAGACTACCTACATACCCGTTTCGGCATGGGATCAAGGCATAAAGTATGTAATTTTGTTTTCTAATCTATGGTTTAATGTAAATTATTTGGTGGGTACGAAACCCTTTCTAGGGTCAATGTCCTAGACAGTTTCTCTGTAGTTGCTACCCACGATGGTAGCTTTTAAGCAAAGGCTCAAGGTGGCCTATTGCTTGTGGCCTAAAACAACTAGGTCCTAATACCTATCATAAGCGTCACCCTTGATCCAATTGTCAATTGTCAACAACTCTTCAAGATTAAGCCAATTTTATAAAAGCATTTCACTCAATCAAATCTAAGGGGTTTACTAAATTTTATCTAGTGGATGTAAATTTATTTAATGATTATCTTATTAGGTTGTCGATCCAAGGGGATTGCTCGCCCCTTGGATTTTAACTTCCAAGTATCCCTTATTACTCCCCGATGATTTATAGGGACGATGCCACAGATGTCATTGATGCAACTTTATTAGGCATTAGGTGCAGTAGTTCAACATGATGACATTACCCGTAAGTGTGACCTAGAGGCACCGTATATACCAAACGCTGCTGAGTTTTAGTTTCCAACACCTCTTGTTTAGTTTTCTAACTAAGAGATCTAACTCGTATATTCAATGAACTTAACATTATTCTAATGTAGACAGAATTGAAACTCATATTGAGAAATATGCCATGAAATTATCTCTACATATAAATTAAGGAAATTCTCTTGAAGTAGAATCTTATTAACATTCAAAAAGAAGAAGAAATTTAAATAAGAGATCTACCATCTAGTGACATCAATTATGCAACTAGCATGGACAAATAAGAAAGTGTAACTTGTATAGAAATAACGACAATTGAATAAATACGCCACCATTAAAAGTAACTTGCATGACATTAAATTTGTCTTTTTCTAATTTTACCCCCTTTTAAAATAATATTGATACTTAGGTAAGAAAGGAAATATCAATCTAAATTCGTGAAATAAATGAATCACCCAATTAAATAAATCTACTTAGTTAAAATTCATTGTGAAGAATTTAAATTGTTCATTCCTATCTAAGTTTTCCAATCACTTGACAAAATGATTTCCCATTTATCTAATCTAGATTCAATTGTTGGGACCTATTTCCAATTTTTAATCCCCTTTAGAATTTACAAATAGTGATACAATAAAATTTGATAAATTAACAATCCTTTTCTATGTATGTATATTCATATTATTAAAATTAATAATTACAAAAAAAGTTATTAAAATTAGTGTTAACATAATCTTAATATATTAATATTATTAATAAATTATTATATTTTTATTCTATTTAAAAGTTATTAATACCTAATCTTACTTTGATTAAGTTTTATTTATGGAAATAATAACTACTAATTTAATTACTAGTGGTTAAATAAAATAAAAATATAGATAATAGTTGTATGATGAAATTACAAGGAAATAAAAAAAAACTTATTCCCGATAAGAGTAGGAGGGTTTTTTTTTAGTTTTTTTTTACAGAGAATGATTTTCTGGAGGCATCAATAGATTTCACATATTCCTAAGATATATTTTTTTGAAAAGGTTTATTTACAGAGAATGATTTTCCGGAGGCATCAACAGATTTCACATATTCCTGAGATATATTTCTTTGAAAGGGTTTATTTACAGAGAATGATTTTCCAAAGGCATCAACAGATTTCACATATTCCTGAGATATATTTCTTTCAAAGGGTTTATTTGCAGAGAATGATTTTCTAGAGGCATCAACAGATTTCACACATTCCTGAGATATATTTTTTTGAAATGGTTTATTTACAAAGAATGATTTTCCAAAGACATTGATATAAAACAATAATTTAAAGAAAGGGTTTATTTAAGAGAATGGTTTTTTGGAAACATTGATATAAAACAATAATTTAAGAAACAGATTTCTCAGAAAGGAAAATTTCAAAGAAAATAGTTTACACAAGGCACCAATAATTTGTTGAATAGATTTTTGAGAGAGTAGTTTTATTCTATTCTTGCAGAGAATATCAAATACATTTGAAAATTTCCTTTGTTACAATCACAGAGAAGTAGACTACTCACAGAGGGAAAATAAGAGAACAAAAAGAATTACACGCAATTGATCAAACCCTCATTCAGAGAGAAATAAGCTAAGCTTTTGGTGCAAAAACTTTATAATCACGGAGAGGTAGAAAGAAAAATTCAGTATTAAGGAATAATATTTTCATTTGATTCATCAAACCCATGAGTGAGTGAAAGTTTTCATCAAAGGAAAGAAAAAGAATAAAAATAAGAATCAAGATTCATACACCGGAAATTAATTTTTATTCATAGGAAAGAAAAGAATAAAAACAAGAAAACAAGATTCATATACGGGTAATTAATTTTTATTCAAAGTAAGTTTTATTCACTGGAAAGAAAAGAATAAAAACAAGAAAACAAGATTCATGCATGGGTAATTAATTTTTATTCACAATAAAGAAAATAATAAAAACAAGAAAACAAGGGCCTGCTAATGGGCTTTTGAGGGCTTATCCTCCTAGGGTTGTTGAAAAAAATCATGTGTGGATGCCGCAAGACAAGGGATGGATCAAAATCAACTTTGACAGGGCATCCAAAGGGAATCCCGGGACCTCCGGTGCAAGGGTCATTGCTCAAGATGAGAAAGGTAGTATTTTAGCTTTTGGAGCAAAGAGATTGGTGGATGACACTAACAATGAAGCTGAGTGTTAGGCACCAATTGAAGCAATTCTTTGTTACTACTTATCAAATTGCCATTAGTTTTATATCCAAATTCATTCTATATACTCTAGTCGATTACTACTATCAAAATATTCAGTCGGTATGCATAGTCCAATCAGTTATAGAAGAAAGTTGTCACAGAGCCCAGTATGCATCGAGCTGTCTACCGAGCATCATTTCATGTCTACCGAGCAGCAAAGATGATACACCGAGATGATATACACCGAGTGAAACATGTTACCAGATTCATTGAACCTGGACACACATATGAAAACATGTTACAAGATCGAGGAACATAGAACCGTTATCATATTGGAAATTGCACTTAAAGATTTTGTATGATTTTGAGGTCATCTAACCAATGAAATATTTTGTATAGTTATTCATTCAAGAAATCATGTTTGTAAGATCGAAGCAATGAATTAGATCACCGACATAAGAGATCTATTTATACAGCATGAATTTAGGATTAGAAGTGTGTGTGCATGTGTGTATGAAGCAATACATATGTGATGCATGAGAAAGCACTAAGTATTATGACTGTTACAGAGACACAGAGGTCACCGAGAAGTTCTTCAGAGAACAGTAAAAGAATAGAGTAAACAGAAGGGTTTACTGAGTTACTTTATAGGTTACTGAGGTATGCTATAAGCAAGGTAATCTTATTTTGAGCACATCGAATCTGGTATAACATTCTAGATGTAAAGTTGCAGATAGTTGTAAAGATTTTATTGAAAATTTTGAAGTTGTAAGAGAAACCTTTAACAGGGTAAAAGACTCTAATCAAGTCTATAAATTGTAAAGCCTTTAACCAAGTGCAACATTTAGATTAAATGTTGTAAAATCCTTTAGCAAGGTAGATCTAGCAAATCTTGATACTCCTAACAGGGTAAGCTATCAGAAATAGCTAAATATGTAGCTCTAACCGAGCACCCTTTATTATTGCAGTAGTGAAGTTGTGGGTGCCATCCCCACCGCAATTTTTCTCTCTAACCAAGAGTTTCTGCATAACCAAAATATATGTGTTATGGAGTGAATCATGTATGATTGTTATTTATTTGTTTTAGCTTTATGTTATGTTACAACAGTTTTTGGTTTATACATAACAGTAAAGATATTGTTGAAAGAAGGATTTGAAGTATTGATTCACCCCTCCCCTCTCAGTACATTAGCTTTTCATAGTGGGCCTAACAATTTGTATCAGAGCTTGAATCTTGGAAAAGGGTTTAACTGCCTAAAGAGAAAGATCTTATCAATGGAAGGCTACAAACAATCTCGAAGGATTGTGTATCTACAAGAAGAGTTGGATCATGCTAATCAAGTGATTGCAGACATGCAAAGACAAATGCAAAAATCTTTGAAAGTGAGAAGAAGATTATCTGATGATTTGCAGGACTCTCAAGAGTTAGTGGAACAAATTGAGACATCATCTGAGAATAGTATATCTGAAGAGACTAAAGAAATGATTGGAGAATTAAAAGAAAAGAACAAAGCACTGGTTGATCAACTAAAAGCAATGAAAAGAGAACATGAACATTTCAGCACACAGATGACTGAAAATCTTGATGCATTGAGGACAACAAAGGATAAAGTAAGAGATCTAGAAAGAGAGAAACAACAACTTGAAGCTTTAGTATTTGATAAGAATGATGAAATCATAAGGTTGACTAGGATTCAACAAAATTTGTCAGATCAACTAGGTTATGCACATCATGAAGCAAATCTGAAATATGATGAGAATCAAGCATTGAAACTTGAAGTATCAAGGTTGACCAATGAACTTGAAACAGAGAAGAAATCCAAAGAAACACTGAAGAAGAGTTATGAAGCATCAAAGATGTTGGATGAGTAACTGAATACAAGACGACCCTACAAAGATGCAGGACTCAGTTACAAAGGAAAAGACTCTACCGAGAAGGGAATCTGTACTACCGAGAGAGGAGAATCATCAAAACAAGCTGGAATCAAGAAGAACATCAAAAGAAAGAAGCCCATTTGCAACTATTGTGGAAATCAAGGTCATACTGCCAACAAGTGCCAAATCAGAAAAGGTAAGCAATCGAATGTCACTAAGTCCAATGGTTATTGTTACAATTACAATAAATATGGTCACACATCTAACCAATGTAGGACAAAGTCTGTTAACAATTATCAGAAGGCAAAATTCAAAGCGTTTTGTAAAAACTGCAATAGATATGGACATAGTACCGAGAAGTGTTGGTTTAAGCAAAATAACTACATGTGGTCTACACACCGAGCAAATACTAGAGGTTACCAAACTCACATAGATCCTTACCAACAATATTCTGCAGTACCATGGGATTACAATGCAAGTATATGGTGTGAATGTTGTGGAAGATATGGACATATAAGTGCCAACTGCTTTATAAGGTTTGGAATGAACAACCAAAGATCATGGAGAAATCCTAGTATGGCATGTTTTCATTATCACAAAGTTGGACACTTGGCTGGAGATTGTAGAGATCAACCTAGAGAAGACACTGAGGAAATAAAAGAGAAATAAAAGATGATTTGGAAAAAGAAGGAAATTGTGTCAAATGAAGAAAGCACCTTACCTACCAAGTTAGGTGCACCTATTCCAAATTAATCGGTAAAGGTATGAAGGGACTGCATTCTCTCAAGGTTTAAATCTTAACAGTTCCTATTTTAGTATGTACTTAATTCAAAATCTGCATAGCTAAGATGTATTAGTAAGTTTGAAATTCTATCAAAGTCTTTTGGAGCACTTAATAGGAAGCCTGTCAAGTCAGTAAAAGAAGGAAGTCTGGTTACTCAGTTAAAGCGCAAAAAGGAAAGAAAGTTTAGTGGAACCGAGTGCATTTAATATTTTTGACCTAACCTGCATGGAGCTCGATAAGGTTTATTGTGTACTTAAAGAATTTATGCAGTCATTTTTCTCTCACCAAGTTTTTGAGAGAGCATAGCAGAGCAAATCAAAGGCGATCAAACCTCCTACAAAGCAAAATTCAAGGTATTTACATCAATCACTATGCATTGTTAAGCTAGTTTACTGATCTTATCAAATTGTTATTATCTGCTGAGTGTGAAGTGTCTGCCGTTTGAAAATATTCAAACCCTAAGTTTCCTTTGTTAGTTTTTATCTGAAATCTACAAATGGCACCCAAGATCCAAGATCCCATTGTTGTCAAGAATATTGAAAATCCCTCACTAAAATACTCTTTAACTCCTAAAGTTGCATATGAACCGGATGACAAAACCGCATTCTCACTCATCTCGGATTGAGTTTTATTAGTCAAGGATGTGAGATTCTTCACCAAATGTTGTGTTGAAGAACTAGCTCACGTTGAAATCAAAGATACCTATGATGTAAAATGGATAGCAAGTATGAGCACATTAAGATAAAGGGATTAACTAAAGCCCTAACCTATCCCCATGTGTTCAAACCCCAGTGGGTCAAGTTTGTTCTCAGCAGAGTTCATGATGACTTCATGTGGCTAGAAGAGCAACCGTTTAAGATTACCAAGGAAATCATTCATTTGATCATCGGTTACCCTATTTATGATCATGCCCAAGCCCAGAAAATGATATCACAGAAGGAATTGATCAGTTTAACCAGAATAGAATCAGACTGCAGAGGACTGAAATTAAACAATGTCATTGGTGCAGAACTAAAATTTTCCATTAGAGTAATTGGTTACTGTTTCTTCCAATCAGTAAGGGAAAATAGTGTACCCTATGCAGCAGTAGACTTAGCATATAAAATTGTGAAGAAAGGCATGAAAATTGACTTATGTGAGGTATTGTTGAAGAACCTGTTTGAGAATCTGAACACCATCAGGAAGCCAAAGAAGAACAACTCGGCAAATACACTAAAGTTTGGATCACTACTTGTATGCATGTTTTTCTACTTTGATAAGTTCTTTCCATCAGTCGGTAAAGTTGTTTGGGAACTACACTGACCAATCACCCATCAGATCAATGACTTCATCAAGAAGCTAGGTGATAATTTTAATGATATTATGGATGATTACTTCAGTAAGTTTCAAGAGAAAATGCATAACAGGTACCGGATTCCTCCCAAGCTAGTAGAGAAATACAAGGATGAGATATGTTTTGAAGTAGACACCGATTACTGTTATGTGAATGTTGTGGAACCAAGAACTCAATCTTTGCCACCTATGGGTTACAAGATTGATTTTGACCTCACACAATAGCAAATCGATGCATTCCTTACATTACCAAGGCATGCTACCGAGTTGAGGTATCGAACCTATGAAGAAGTGAAGGAAAAAGTAAAAATGAGCATTGTAGTACCCAAAGCTACAAGAAAGGCAACAAAGATGATAAAAGAATTAATGGAGAAATTCAGAGAAGACTCTTCCTCCACACCTGTCAAAGGCACTCTAGCCATCACCGAAGAAGAATCTGAAGCCCAAGAGGTAGCTATAACACTGAGCACCGAATTGCCTAAGGGAAAAGTGTTGAAAAGAAAGAAACAGGACACATCAAAGGCCTCACCGACTCCTCCAACAAAGCGACCTAACACAAGAGCATCTGTAGCTTCACCGAGTAAGAAACAAAAGAATGTTACTATTCCAAAGGTAACCAAAACTTACAAGAAATCTACTCGGAGACTCATTTTGTCAAAAGAGTCTAGTGACACCGAATTTGAAGATGCAAGCAAATTTCAGATTGTCAAGGACAAGAAGGTAGATGTACATGGTGTTGAA
This sequence comes from Cryptomeria japonica, assembly GCF_030272615.1. Lineage (NCBI taxonomy): Eukaryota > Viridiplantae > Streptophyta > Pinopsida > Cupressales > Cupressaceae > Cryptomeria > Cryptomeria japonica. Next base: position 417,483,888 of record NC_081411.1, on the reverse strand, counting down.
AATTTTTGTACTAATCTGAAGGAATATGGTGGATTTGGAGGATTCAAATATGTTAAATATGAATCTAGATTTGCTGATGAAAAGAGACAAATAGAAGAAGCTGTCGTTTGCACACTTCTAAAATTTCGAGTGGTCCCATTGGAAGTATGTATTTCTCTTCCAAAAGAATTATATGCACATATTGATAACAGGTGCCAATATGCCCTGGACTCAGAGAAACAGATCAGAGAAATAACTCTTGTACATCTCTTTCCTAACATGTCGGTAGATGAAATAAAAGAACATCTAAAAAACAGCCACACACAAATTTTAGTCAAACAAAAGGCCTTGAAACTGATGAATGGCCTATATATTGAAGTGGAGAAGGAAACAAAAGAACAATGGTAGGAAATCTTTCGAAGAAAGGATGCTGGTGAACAATCTATAGTTGAAATAATTGATGTCACTGAGCAAGATCCTAATGTCACCGAGCAAGACCCTGCTGACACCATTCAAATAGACAAAGATATCATGGATACAGAGGCTCCTGAATAGGAAATGATAGAAGGCAATGCATATGCAAAACTTGTATCCAGTGAATCAGTTTTGGAACAAGTTCAGCCTTATCCACCGGTCAATCAACGTGTCTCAATCGAAGCCCCTCAGGATACGGATCAAGGCACCGAAGGTCACAAGTCTACATCAAAAGGTACTACTCAAGAACAGACCTCTCAAGCACCTTCTAGCACTGAAAATGTTGCAGCTGAGACACCAAGTACCGAGACACCAAAGGACACTACAAAGGCTAAAGAAACTGACCAAAGTGTTGCCTCTACTGAGCAACCTACCGAGGGTCATCAAGCCTCACAAGCTATTGTATTGGTTCAACTGGCCAAAGGTAAAGAAAAGAAGATGAAAAAGCATAGTTTCAAAATAGATTTGTCAAAACCAATAGTATTGCCCAATGTAGACATCTCCAAATTAAAAGGGCAAGCACTCACTGAATTTGGTGAACTATGCAAAGCAAAGGCCGAACAAGAAAAACAAATGGCCATACAAAAGAAAAATAAAGTACTTTAGAAGGTAAAGACACTGTTATCAGATATGCTACCTACAGCTACCGTGTCAACCGATGCAGCCATCCATATTCAACTGGATGAAATCCTTAATCAGATAGAGACATCAGGAGTAGATGCATCCAAATATTTGAGCAAGCTAAAAGACAAGGAGCTCACTGCTAAAATGATAGAAGAGGTACAGAAATCCATTGTTGTTGGCAAAGTATAACTTGTCAATTTTATTGCTGAGTCGTCCCCTCAACTCAAGCACATTCTTTATTTATTTCAAAAACTCTATACATTCTCTTTATTCATTAAGGACATCAAAAATAAAAAAGAAGCAATTGAGAAAGAGATCACCGATCTCTCAAATAAGTTGACCCTAGAGCCCAATTCAGTTCATAATTTTTATACCAAGCTACAACAGCTCATGGCTCAACAATTGGAACTCAGGAATGAAGAACACAAGATAAGGATGGACATAATGACACTTCAAACATTATTCCTTCCTCATCTTTCATCCGTCCAAGAACAGATCAACTGAGCCACATACCTCTCTACTACACAAGAGGGAAGCACTTTAGATGGCTTAATATCATTATTGGCTGATATTCAAACACAAAATTCTTTAATGGAGAGTGTAAAGGATGCACTCTTTGTCACACTCACCGAAGCCAAGACAAAGTAAAAATCCATTTTTGACCAGTTGCCACGTCCAAATGGTAACTAAATTTTGATGTTTGTCAAAAAGGGGGAGTGATATAGTATTCAAAGTATCAAACAAAAGGAGTGTAGTATACAGGGGGAGTATACCGAGCAGTGAATAAAACAGTAAGCAAAGAACAAGAGCAGCACATTGAACAAGGATCACCGAGCATACATAATCAGAGTTTTGTATAGTATATTGATAAGGGGAGTATATCTGCATAACTATTTCATTGACTAGTGTATATACTGTCAAATTAGTCAAATTTTGCAAAGTATATAGATTTTTGAGTTATGACTTTGAAAGTAGTTTTGTCAAACATCTAAACTAATGTCAAAAGGGGAGATTGTTACTACTTATCAAATTGCCATTAGTTTTATATCCAAAGTCATTCTATATACTCTAGTCGGTTACTACTATCAAAATATTCAGTCGGTATGCACAATCTAGTCGGTTATAGAAGAAAGCAGTCACAGAGCCCAGTATGCACCGAGCTGTCTACCGAGCATCATTTCATGTCTACTGAGCAACAAAGATGATACACCGAGATGATATACACCGAGTGAAACATGTTACCAGATTCATTGAACCTGGACACACATATGAAAACGTGTTATAAGATCAAGGAACATAGAACCATTATCACATTGGAAATTGCACTTTAAGATTTTGTATGATTTTGAGGTCATCTAACCAATGAAATATTTTGTATAGTTATTCATTTGAGAAATCATGTTTGTAAGATCAAAGCAATGAATCAGATCACTGACATAAGAGATCTATTTATACAACATGAATTTAGGATTAGAAGTGTGTGTGCATGTGTGTATGAAGCAATACATGTGTGATGCATGAGAAAGCACTAAGTGTTATGACTGTTATAGAGACACAAAGGTCACCGAGAAGGTCTTCAGAGAACAGTAAAAGAACAGAGTAAACAGAAGGGTTTACCAAGTTACTTTATAGGTTACCAAGGTATGCTATAAGCAAGATAATCTTATTTTGAGCACATAGAATCTGCTATAACATTCCAGATGTAAAGTTGCAGATAGTTGTAAAGATTTTATTGAAAATTTTGATGTTGTAAGAGAAACCTTTAACAGGGTAAAAGACTCTAATCAAGTCTATAAATTGTAAAGCCTTTAACCAAGTGCAACATTTAGATTAAATGTTGTAAAATCCTTTAGCAAGGTAGATCTAACAGATCTTGATGCTCCTAATAGGGTAAGCTATCAGAAATAGCTAAATATGTAGCTCTAACCGAGCACCCTTTATTATTGCAGTAGTGAAGTTGTGGGTGCCATCCCCACCGCAGTTTTTCTCTCTAACAAAGAGTTTCTGCGTAACCAAAATATATGTGTTATGGAGTGAATCATGTATGATTGTTATTTTTTTTTTTTAGCTTTATGTTATGTTACAACAGTTTTTGGTTTATGCATAACAGTAAAGATATTGTTGAAAGAAGGATTTGAAGTACTGATTCACCCCTCCCCTCTCAGTACATTAGCTTTTCATATTGGGCCTAACATTCTTATAGTGAAAAAATTGGAGGTGAAAAAACTACACCTTGAAGGGGACTCTCAGATAGTGGTGAATGGCATCGCTAGGGGTAGGATGGATGCTTGGCACTTGGATAAACATATCAGAAGAATACATGACCTTTTGATTGGGTTCAAGGACTTTAAAGTATCGCATGTTCTAAGGGAAGTGAATGCAGAAGCTGACGTGCTCTCAAACGTATGTACAAATGGTTCCTTGGATGATCATTTTAATTTCTTTGAAGACTTAAGGGATTTGGATCCCTTAGAATTTGTATGATGAAGTGCTGAGTATGAAAGGTGAACCCGAGAAGTTGTGAAAAGCTATGTGTGAACCCATTTTAGATATGCATGTTGAGGGGTGGGGAAGGCTTATGTGGATTGAGTACACTGCAATGGCGGCTAGTAGAGAAAATGGCGGTGTAGGTGCAATTATGACAGTGAATGGTACTTTGGTTTTGATGGTGATGTGCGGTGTGAGGTGGTACATGCGGAGTAATAAATGGACGGGGTGGCAGATTTTTGTGACATTATGGTCCTTGATTTTTGGCATTTCGAAGAGGGATTGCAATTTCCTTTGTGAGCATTATTTCTAGGCTATGTGGCCGGAAAACGATGGAAGTGAATTTCTCACTGTTCACTCTGGGCCAAATGTCTGCCTTTCGAGGCCCTATTTCAAGCCATCATCTGAAGCATGTATTTAGGGTGGACGAGGAAGAATTTGGAAGGCTGTTCGTTTGATGTTTGGAGATGAATTCCTGAACACTAACTGTCGCTCGTGAACTAATTTGGTCATATCGTCCATGTTTGTGGAACTGGCACTGATGGTGGGAAGTTCAAGGGAGGAGGTGACGTAGGTGGTGTCTCTCGTTATGAGACCAAAATGGTTAGTTGGCCTAGCGGAGTTGGTGGAATGTGTGGAGATTGGTGTGGGTTTGTGAATGGTGCAAGGGTCGTGGAGGCGCTTAGGTGGGCGGAATGATGCAGTGCAACCTCTGGTGGTGTGGCCAGCCTCTCGTTTGGTTGAAACCCAGTTGGAGGATGCAAGGAAAGGGTGGCGAGATGTACTAGACTTTGTGCGGAAGATGGGTCCGACGGAGTGGGTGAAACTGCATGGCAAACAGACCCCGATGAAGTCACAAGCTTCGATTGGTGAGGATGGGCGGCCGATGGTGCGACATCAAATACCACGGAAGATTATGAAGATTGTGGAACGCATCGAGTTGTGAGGAGGACGACTGGGAACCATGACCAGTGTTGGGATGGTGCAATCTAATGTAGGACCCAGTCATGCCATACTTAATTTCTCCAAGGAGGAGGCCCTTGGTTGGCTCAGGTAGGATGGTTTCGTGAGGAATTTTTTGTTAGTAGGTCATTGGTTTTTTTGGTGGTTTTTCACTTATGTAAGGAATGTAACCTTAGTGTTGGCATAGCTAGTGTTGTTTTTATGTCTCGAGTTTCATTTTGAGTTTTGTAGGGGTGAGACCCCATATAGTCTTATGATAGTGGAAAAGCTGCAGAGCAGCTGAAGGCATGTAATTTTCCCCTTTCAATCAATACAAATATTAAACTTGTTATCGATAAAAAAAAAATCAAGAAAACAAGATTCATGCACGGGTAATTAATTTTTATTCACAAAGAGAAGAATTAATTCTTGGAAAAATAACTAAATAGGAAAAATAGTGTTTTTTGCACAAATCTAGACTTAAAAAGAAAAGAAAGCAAAATCAAGATCTCTTTCCTTTTTTTCCCCTATAGAAAATTAATTAAATAAATAGATATCCTTACATGCATTTTTAAAGAGAAAAGGTTTACTTTTTTTTTGAAACAACAAATACATATATATTTTTTTTAGAATTAATAGAATTTCCTTTATTAATTTTTCTAATTAACTAAGATGGTACATATTTTATATGAAATAAATTCTAAGAGAGAAAATAAGATATTTCTTGCAAAATACAAAGTTCACGTATGTCAATTAAAAGAATGTGAAGAGAGGAGAACCTGGATACTCGAAGCTCGATGTAGAATCCCCTCCAAATTCTTCAAGCTAGCCTCCCTTGATCCTTCCTTGCAACTTTGTGAAATTTCTTCAAAACAACTACTTAACAATCCTACAATGAAATGTGACTACAAAGAAAAACCTACTGCTTTCAATAACTTGAGAAAATTTCTTTCTTCAAAATAACCAACTCCCTCTTTTTAAAAACTTGCATACATTATATAGAAAAGATCCCTCAATCCCACTATCAAGAGAATTAATTGAAAGAAATGATTCTTTTCCAATATTGGATCCATACAAAATTGATTAATATCTTAATGGGGGGGAGTTACATGCAAAGAAATTAAAGAATGAAGATTCCTCTAGAAGCTTCTAATTTCTCCTACAACATGTGCCTATTTGAAAATGGGAAATTAAATAATGCCTATTTAAATTATATTCTTCAAGTGTGTATGCGGGTCCATTATTTAACCTTTTATAATAATTATTCAATCATATTCAATAGCTCAGCCACAAAAATATATAATAGTAATTGTATCAAATCAAAAGTGATTAAGGAGGGTTATGACAAACTGGATGCAAGATCACTCGACAAATCTATTTGCTCGGAATCTCTAGAACTTGTGCTTCACTGCACTCTTCAACTCTCACGCTTCAAATGCAAAGTGAGAAATGAAAGGCCAATTTTCTTTTTATCTTCATACCTAACTTTTAGGTATAATAAATGCACTTAATCCTAATTATTTTGGATACCCTATATTCATAGAGTTCTCCCAAAATATCATCTATGGATAATCAAGTCTGATCAGAAACTTCTAGAAATTCATATGTAACCATCACACATATCTCTGCAACTTGCCAAAACCAGGTACAAATCTCCAATAGGGGATTTGAAAGATTTTCTTGAAAACCTCCCCCTAAGGTTGAATGCCTTAGCTTAGTTACCGGATGAGGTTCCAACACTGAAATCAGGTCTAGACCCATTTCCTGCATTATCATCACTCTTCTTCACCCAAGTCTTCTTCATTTTATCTCTGATCTCCTCAACTTTTGGTTTTCCCTTATCATCTTCCTTCTCATTCTCGTTCTTGTCTTTCGAACCTATCCTATTCACATTTATACTTCTACAATACTTAGCAATGTGACACGATTTGTTGCAAGCATAACAAACAACATTTCCTTGCATAGGTCTAAAGTTCATCTGATTTCCTCTTGATCTGCATTGATTAGCAACATGTCCAAACCTACCATATGCATATTACCTGTCATTTCTCCTATTTTTAAAGTTATTTATCACACTTTTGCATACATTTTCCTTATGACCATAGTTATTGCATTTGAAACATTGACCGGTAAAAGATGGACCATTATTATTCATCCTATTTCTGTGCTAACTAGCCATAGGACCAAATTCATTGCAAACAAAATAGTTTCCATTGATTTTATGAGCATTAGGTTGCCTTATGGGAGACTTTCTTGAGTTGTTCCTCTATTTTGTAGATTTGGAACTTTCACCTTTCTCAAATCCAAGACCTTGTGTATCATTAGAATTCTTTTGACTTGCAAGCATTTCATTTAGTCTGCCTGAGCTGATCCAGAACTTCTCCTTCTACTCATTTGTAGCTTCAAGGTCAAACTTAAGAAGTAGGACTTGCTTTCCAAGATCTTCCTCATGTTCTTTAGCATCTTGAAGGTCACTCATTAGTTGTTCATTCTCATTTTCAAGTCTACAATGTTCTTCAAATTTGTCTTTCAAAGATTGAGCCAGCTTTTCCTCATTCTTCTTCCTTTCTTCAATCTCTCTTGTCAGTTTCATCACTATGGCTTCCATTTCATTCTTCTGAAGTGCATTAACTCTAGCAAGTCTGTCACATTCTTTTGTATTTTCCTTTAGGGCTTCTTCATCAATGCTTTGACTTTCTTTCTCCTGAAGATTATCAATGAGCTCCTTTCTCTTTTCCTTGGACTTACTAAATTGCTCCTTTAATGCTTGAATGAAATTTTCAGCATCCTTGAGATTTGTTTTCAATTCCCAAAATTTGGCTTTGGATTGAACTAGATCATCAAGTGCAATAAGTAATTGTTGTCTAAGACCACTGGAATCCATTAAAATACCTTCTCGGATCTCCCTCAAGTTGTTAAGCTCCTTCCGAGGAACTAGGCTCTGATACCAATTACTGGAATCAAGGAACACTGAGAGGAGGGGAGGGGGTGAATCAGTGTTCTACAATTTTTACCTTTATTAACCTGATCTTTCAATCACTTAATGCAAATGAAAACAAGTAAAGTGCAAAAACACAAAGCAAAGATCAACAACATCATAACACCAAGATTTTTACGTGGAAATTCGGTTAAGGGAAAAACCATGGTGGGATTGAAACCCACAATATTAATATACTCTATTAGAAGTATAATAATATTACATAAGGGGAATGCACATGCATTCATGCACACTGCCTAGAGCTCACTGCTAAAATTACAATAGGGGCTACAACCTCAGAAGGCTCACTGCCTTACAAAATTCTTATAAGAGGTACAAGAAGGTTTTAACTATTTAATAGCAAGGTGAAAGCATAGTGTTGTGCCGCACTTTAAGCTAAGTGTGAGAGAAAAAGAAATCCTACTTGATTGAGTCTGTGTGGCACCACATGGCGCCTACGTGGAGGACGGGTGGCAAGGTATACTCAGTCGAGTATACCTCAGTCCTAAATATACCCGCTGACTACACTTAGTCCCCCATTCGCACAGTCTGAAATAGCTAGAGCGAGAGGGGGGCTAAGAAGTCTTTCAGCCAAGCAAGGTAGGTCCGAAAGGCTTTTTTTCTTTTTAAGCATTTTTGTTTGTTTTCAATTGTTTTAATAATTTATATGTATAGATTTTTAATTTTTTAATTGTTTTAATAATTTATATGTATAGATTTTTAATTTTTTAATTGTTTTAATAATAATATATGTATATATTATTTTAATTACATATAATTAAAAACACATACAACCAAAACATATAGAACAAAAAAAAACATATAATTACAAACAATATAAGAGAATATAATTTACAAACAATCTCTCTAATTACATTCAGGCATCCATGTATACCTTCCAAGAGTTTAAGAGATCTTTTAGTTTCATGGAGTACCAAAGAATATCATATTTATTAAAGGTAAGTTTGATAAGATCATATTTGAGACACTTGGATAATGTCAAGGTTTTAGAAAAACATACACATACTTGGGAAGTAAATTGGACTATAGATCAACCCATCACCTTAAGATTGATCAACAAAAAGAGAGTGAACCAAATTCTTGAGGACTTGTGAACAAAAAGATGGGAACTTACCATTAATTGAGTTTGCATATGATAACACTAACCATTAACACACTTCTCATTTCTTCATTGGAGGTTTGTAAGCTCAAGTATTGTATGCTTAACAAATAGGCATGAACATGGTAGTTGTGGATCCAAATGAACTAGAAAAGATGAAAGACCAAACTTAGATTGATTATAAATTGGGAAATGTAGTGGATTTTTAGAAAATTTATAAATGATCAAAATATATACATCAAAATAGTCATGTATCGAAGAGAGTGTTTCTAAAAATTAGCCACTGACAAGCTTGATTAATTTTTGTCTTCCAAACTTGCATATCACTTTGTGGAACCTTTTGAGATCCTAGAACCTTTTGGTGCAATAAATACTATATAGTGAGCTTCATCATTTCAACTTCTAATTATAACTTTAGTTATTTAGGCCTTGGCTCCATATATCCCCTACTTCTCTCAAGTTCTACCACCAAATCATGATTCTAAATGTTGGTTCCCTCCCATTAATCATTATTTTGATTAGAATTCTTAGAACATTTTAATAGATTCATTGACATTTCCTAAATGTTTTTGGTCCTTTGATCTTTGGTTCAATCCTTTTGTGTGAGTTTGATTTTGTTTGTCATATTACTATGGTTTTGGGAGTAGGCTAGTGGGTTGATTGTATAACTATAAGGTAATGGGCTAGAAAATGGGAATTTTTTTAAACAAATATCCTGAAGGGGAGAAATTTCTATAGTTGGGGTAAAGATTTGAAGCATTTATAGATAGAATATTAACATGGTGTAAAAATGTGAAATGTAAAATTTTATATCTAGTTTTAAAATGTGATTTTTTGTTCTAATACTTAAATGATAATCTAAGGTATTTAGGTAAAAGAAATTTAAAAATGTGATCTTTTTTAACTAGATTAACTAGATTACATTTTACACTAATGAATTTGCTTAAAAAAGCAAAATGAAAACCCTAGATAAAGTAAAAGGAACGTAATTAATGATTTATTAATAAATTAGGGTAGGGGCAGATTTGCAGACAGATTTAGACACCATGATATACAACCCCCTAGTAAGAGGGCAATGGTGGGTCAAAACCTTTCAGTTTTTCTGAAAGGTTTGGATTTGGTCATAGGTGGTGCTAGTGATATGGCAGCTGAGGAGGCACGCGTTGGCATGTATTCAAGCATTGCCAACATTGCTACTCAGGTTGATGAGATGACTTCTGATTGCATGGGGAGATATATGTTGCGTTCTCATACTACCCCTATTGTTGATGAGATGGATCTATTTTATGACCCATATATTCATTATGAGCTATCGCTGCCTACAGAGATCACACGTTTATCAAAGGATTGTATGTGCCAGATGAGCTCCTATTTCGTGAGTAATCTTGTGGATGCTTATTAGGCTCTCTCTACATTACATGGGATCACTCCTTAGTAGTTGTCTGAGTTCATTGAATGAGTACTTCAGAGATCCTTGACTAGTACCAGCCATGGTGGAGGAGATTCAGAGCCTAGTAGTTCCAGGCAGGAGGATATTTCGATACCTCCTACAGCTCTCGAGACTACTGTTCATCCTACACCACAAACTCCAGGAGTTCAGCAATGAGGTTTTTCATCTCTTCTTATGGATGACTTTATTAATCCAGATGTTGTGTCATTACACTCTTTGGAGATATTTGACATCGGGTGTGCATTCGAGGAGAGTAATAATATAAGAAACTAGAAATTTTGATTTTAACTTAGTTGTATATATAAAGTTTCTATGTATTCACTACCGCTGACATATTTTTTTAATTTTAAATATATATTACAGGAGATTATGATGGACGCGAGATATGGAGATTTGTAGGCACCTAGTGATCCTATTCATCAAGATACATGGGTAAATTTATATTTAAATTTAAATTTAAATTGATGTGTCTTATTTTTTTCCTATTCATCAGGATACATGGGTAAATTTATATTTAAATTTAAATTTAAATTGATGTGTCTTATTTTTTTCCTATTCATCAAGATCCACTATATATATAATTTTTTTAACATGGAAATTGTGTACACAATGTAGGCCCCTGGAGTAGGCAACAAATTAGATCGGCGATCAGGACAAGGCGCGACATAGCTCATTATATTGTTATAAACATGCTTGTTTCTTTTATTATGTATATATGACATTTCTATTATACATGTTGTGGACATTTCTATTATACATGTTGTGAACATTATATTTATATTATATACTCAATTTCCATTATATACACGTTGTGGATATTTAGATATTATACATGAACTATGGACATTGCATTTGTAGCCTTATTTTAGACATTATACCTGGACATTTCATACATGTTACATGTTTATCTAGACATTTCATGTGTTACATGTTTAAATCTGCATTTCATGTGTTGTACATGTTTATTTTATGTGTTACAATGAGCTCTCACTCTGAATTACATGCACACTCTCACTCTCCTAATTCATCAACACCTTTTTAATATTTATAATTTATTATTTAGTGCATAATTTAGTCAAAAAAGGATGTCTTAAGGGTATCATAATACATGCTAAATTAGTATTCAATTTCTTCAAACTCATTATTATTGAATTTGTCTACTTAGTTGTGTTACGCGTTTATATAAATTTCATAATTCTGAGTTACATGTTTATTTTATGTGTTACAATGTTCAAATTTCATGTGTTACATTTCAGTTAGATTGATATGCAAATGATATATACTAGGTTTTATGGTTGGTATTGGTATTGGTGTTTATATAGGTTTACATATCATTTTAGTAGGTTGTGGAAATATTATTAACAATATTACATGTTGTGTTTGTTGTAACACTTAAACTAAATAATGGTGATGAACACAAGTAGTATGGGATGCTTGATTTTCTTCACAACTAGTACTGAACTAAGAGCTAAGTTTGATATTAATCTAGAGTTTAACATTATTTAAGACTACATCCTAGGACTATACCTAACTTTTCTTAAGGGGATGTCTTAAGGGGACGTCAATGAAAAATCAAAATGTATTTTCTAAATCAAGTAATATAAATAATCACTAATAAATATGAATAATGCAATTATGACTAGTCCCTTATTCTTAATCAAGAAATAAAAATAATTACTAATAAAATTACTAATAATTTCTTAATCAAACAATATAAATAATTACTAATAATCTAATTCAAGTAATATAAATAATCACTAATAATCTAATGTAACAAAGAAAAGAATTTACATGTGTGTACTCATGAGAAATTGAATAACAATGTATATATATAATTTAGCATAAGTTTAGTTCATAAGGGGATCTAAAATTAGGACTTATTATGATGTCTTAAGGGGATGTCCAAAGAGGATGTCTTAAGGGAATGACCAAAGAGGATGTCTTAAGGGGATGTATAACATAAAAGAATACATTTAAAATCTTTTCAACCAAGCATGCATATGTAACAATTTATATAATTTAGCATACTTCACATAAGGGGATCTAAAGTTAGGACCTATTAGGATGTCTTAAGGGGATGCCCAAAGAGGATGTCTTAAGGGGATGTCCAAAGATGATGTCTTAAGGGGATGTCCAAAGTGCATGTCTGAAGGGGATGTATATCACATGTATGTATGTAATTGAAGAATACATAAAATCATAAATATACAAGCATTTCAACCTTAAGCATGCATAACAATATATGAAAACCATTGTTCACCATGTCAAAAAAAAAAAAACTAGATATGATCCAATATTAAAAAATCATCTCTAAGTTTTAATATGGTCCTAAAATATATATATCCAGTCCTAGTTCAAATTAAACATGAGTTCAAACTCTAGTTCAAATATAAAAGTATGAGCTACCAAAACAAGTTAGATAGCCCAAGTTAGCTCTCGATACATATAGTTTGGATCCTCTCTATCTTTAATTATCTTGAAACATTTTTCATGTTCTTCAAAAGGTAACCTCCACTTTTGGTTTCCACGTCCTTTTTTTGTCAATGTCTCAAATTGCAGCTTTGTCACTATAACCAAGTGACTGTAATGTAGAACTATTTTTCCAGGTATGTATTCAATAAATTGAACACCATTTTTGTCTATCTTTGTTTGCTGATAATAGGTGCCTTCTATAACAACTGAACCAGTTGGATATGACTGTCCATCACCATCTACAGTTACTTCTGGCAATTTGAATTTTGCTTTCATGCATCTTAGTAGATAATAATCTACAACTTCCACATTGTCAAGATCCGCAACCACTCCAAAAATATCACCTACATGTATGTACACCCAGATGACATCATATAAATTTAAAACAAAAGTAAGATGTATCTATAAAATTTGAACATGTGATTACATGATCTAAATTAAAACTAAATAAAAGAATATGCATGCACACATGCACCTGAAATGACTAAATCAGAAACACGTTCATAATCAGGTGAATATATAGGATCATGAATGTCTATGTCATTTTCATCATCTTCATAAGGAGGCATTCTGATTAACTCTTTCATATCCCATTGTGAGACATCCATTTGCAATATTCTCGTATTGACTCATTGGATTGTCCTCAGCAAAGTCAACACAAAAGCATGATTTTTCTCTTACTTGAATCAATGGCGGCTTGTGGTGTCCTGTAGTCATCACTTGATGTAAACTTCTAATACCACCAATTGTTTGACAATTGTAAGGATTAGATCGATCAATACCTATTACAAATATGAAATGAAATTTGCACATTTTAAGATCAACTTCTTTAGAATAAAAGTGAAATGCAAAGCTGATGAATTTTTTTAAGAATTCTTGAGAACAAAAATATTTTACCTTTCACTTCCCAAAATTAACGTTTGTTGTATGGCGTGTCCCTACTAGCAAAATGACTTTGACACCATTCAACAATTTTGTTTGCATTCTCTATGCTATTACCTACATAAAAGAACTTAGAGATGTTGTTATGTGCACTTCTTTTTAAATGAAATTATATTAAGAAATAGATACAAACAAATTTTAAAAAAAATTAACAGTACCTGCAAGTTCATGTTGGCAAAGTACACGCTTCACACATGCTCCTGCTCCATCGTGCTCTCCTTTTCCATGTCCACTTTAAAAGAAGTTCCACAAAAACTTAACATTGTGTCTAGCATGTTGCATGGATAGCCAATTAAAGGTTTTTGCAAATTTTAATTGTCCTGCTCCATAAAGTTGTATGTCATATACATGTACAATTGAACATTTAAAATAAAATTTATCAAATTGAAATCAAATACAAATTTACATATAAATGAAAATGAATTGAAACTTATGTACTCACTTGCACAACCATCCAACCAAATCTAGTGTTGTGAAACATTTATCCCACAATTTGCAAGATCTTCGAAAAACATTGCAAAACAATGAGCTACATAGCTCCTATCATGAACCTTATCATCGCTGATATAGAAATGAACCTCCTTGATGATAATGCGTTCATTTGGATTAGTACAATTTTCTACCCCATCCACATAAAATTGTGCATGTCTATAGGTCACTTGCACAAATATTGCAACTTGATCAGAATGATAATATTGAGCTTGAATCTACGATTGAGGGGAAAATGTATAGTTCTTGGAGAAATCTACAATTGAAAGAATACAACCAGGTGGAAAACAATTTTTGGAATCACGAAATTGTTTAGCTTGCCATCGTGCACCATGACAATGTTGGGTATGTGGATAAATCATAGAACAAAATCTGTTCATAAATTCAAGGTAGGGCAATTCACTCTCCTTCAATGCAATTTTTTTGGATTCATCTCCTGACTTAGTTCGATATGTCTCATATTGAAATCTCTTCCACAAAACTAGCATTGAAACATCAATATTCTCAATTTGTAATGGAAATTTTTACAAATCTCCACAATCAATGCATGTACTTTTTATACACTGTACATTGAAGTCATCTAATTCTTCTGATTTATCACATAAAATTAATTTCACAAATTGTGTCGTACTTCCAAGGATGACCATATCTGGATTAAGTACTGCCATACCTTTTTTATAGGACAAGTATAGATGAAACTCAACATGATTTTGACAACAAGTTTCACGTACCTTATTTATGTGTACAAAGCAAGGGCATAACCTCTCAAGCATTCTCTAACATATTTTCACATCTGAAAGTTCTTCCTTGAATGCTTCAAATAGTTCACTTTGTGTTGTATCTACAAAATGTTTAGGATGTGAAATCTTCATACCAGTCTCTTCATCTTTCATTTGTATAGTGTCCCTTCTATTGGAAGAAACACAGGAGTGGCTGGTCCAATATTCGATGAACAGTCTTCTCACATCTTCAGAAATTTTGTCTTTTCGAGGAAGTCTACAAATATTTACCCAATTCATTTCAGTGTTTTCATCTAACATATTTCTTCTCCTAATATATCTTTGAATAGTTTTTCTAGATATATGCAGTAATTTAGCAATTGTTGTAACTTATCTTTTATGTGACAACCTCTTACTAGAAATCGTAGTCATCAACGCTCTATGTGCAACACTTGAATCAACTCCTCGACTTGTGGTATCAATAAGGTTCAATGCATCTTGCAAATTTTCAACTATTGTTTCTTTTACATGATCTCTTGAGATTTTGCTATTATCGACACCCAACAACTCCAAAATAGGAGTCATTTCTCTTTTCCTGAATAACTTTACAAATAATTGTGCTCTCCCAACCATAGATTTTTTTTCAAAATATTCCTCCCACATGTTTTTGCCATGCAATTTAATTGTGCTCTCAAGTACCATGTGTTCAGATGAAATCTGGCTGAAAA
Organism: Cryptomeria japonica; assembly: GCF_030272615.1. Taxonomy (NCBI): domain Eukaryota; kingdom Viridiplantae; phylum Streptophyta; class Pinopsida; order Cupressales; family Cupressaceae; genus Cryptomeria; species Cryptomeria japonica. The sequence continues at coordinate 417,468,485 of NC_081411.1, read as the reverse complement.
GAGAATCCTCATTCATCTCCATCAAATTTCTCATGAAAGAAGAAAAATGCGTACCTTGACTAGTACTAATTTCTTCCGCTACTTCAGTTGCATCATCTTCAACATCAACGTGATCTTCCTCAACATCAACAGGTTTCTCTTAATTACGTTTTGTATGACCTTTCTTTGAATCATCCCTTATACGATCATATTTTTTTGCTCTATTTCTTTTATTCCACATTACACAAAGTATTAAAATTTGCTTTCCTAAAATCACAAGTGAATACTCCTTAAGAAAAAAAATCAACTCCTTTGCAAAAAATCACCTCCTTGATAAAAAATCACCTCCATTGAAAAAATCGCCTCCTTCCTTGAAAAAAATCAACTTCCTAGAAAAAAATTGAAGATTTTATGAATTGTTTTTTGTTTTTTGTTTTTAAAAAATTAAAAAATCACCTCATTAATATATGAGGGAAAGGGTGGGGAAGCTACCTATGTGGCAGCCTACTCAACAAACACCCCCCCCCCCCCCCAATTTGCAGAACTTTCAAGTTCTACTCATAATTTGACCATCAAATTCTATTTAAACAAAACTAAAAATACCCTTTTCAAGAGATCGGAGTGAGGAATGTTGACATATAATTTTTATAGAATTTCAATTAGAATGAGTATACTAAAATTACAAAATACTACAGGTAGGTATATTAACATTCGAGAAAACTTTGATTCGGAAAAACAAAAAAAATAGTAAATCGTATTAGAAAAATTTAAAAATATATATAACACTAGAGGAGAGAGTCCTCTTCAAGAATATATAATTTTTTTTTGGATTTCTATAGTTTTGATAGGGGCAATTTGGTGGGAGACAAAAATTATCGATTTCGGGAAACTTCGACTTTGAATTGTTATAACGGTGAAAATATACATCGAAATCATTTCTTTTTCTTTTTCTGCATTGGCTATGGATGTCATCTAAAACATATTTCAAAATAAGAGGAAAACAAGATTATTTACATATAGATTTGTGGTGGGAGGTGAAACCCCTGATTTGCAGTATTTTTCAATAATTTAAAAAAATGACTTTAATAATTAGAAAACATATCAATTCTTGTTCCATTTTTTTTTTAAATAATAGGCATAAACTTCATCTATTTTTACACATTTCATCAGTTTACATCATCTTCAAATACCAAATAGAAATATCACTTTTGTGCCATTGAAGTTGAATTGTTTTGTTGTTGTTAGCCTTTTCCTTTATAAAAGTGAGACACAAGTTTGTACTTTTACCCAGCATCAACAAATGCCTGAGTATAGTTTCGGTTAAGCATAAAATACACAATCTTGCTCTGCTCTACTACTCTACTCTGTTCTAATGTTCTGCATTATACCGAAGCACCAATCTTCCAAACGTGCACGTGAAACTGCACACAGTTGCTCATACACACTTCATACATAACCATCAATCTACCAAATGATCAAATCAATCAGCTAATATATCTGCAACATCAAATTAAATCAATTCCATGCCGGCTTCAAGAATACACATAACACACAAATGAAACATGTTATCCAAGTCAGCTTAATTCGATCCAAAAACAACTAAGCGGATCGAAACAAAATGTCCACATGCTTCCCATATGTTGACTCAACAACCTCGAACATGCAAACAACTACCAAAATTACTCTGCACGATCTGCACAACAAATCTTCACACGTTACTGCCACAAAACACTATTCTACTAGAAAAAACTGTCTACCCGATCTTCCAACTTACTCAATTCACAACACCAAAGACCATAAACTGGAAATAATGCATATTACACATCCACAATGCATCTTCGAGATACGCAAAGAAAAATACTCAACCAAAATAATCCGCTAACCAACAAATTGTACACTCTGTCGGATACACTGTTCTTCTCACCAGACCTCAATCAATCTTCCGATATGAGTGAATCATGAAATGTGGATTGGATATCCAACTCAAGTTGCCATCAATAACAACATCCAAATGTGAATGCAATGTCTCTTGTCAATAACAAGAAAGCAGGAGGTGATGCCAAAATTATTGAACACACCATGGGACTAAGAGGGGGGTGAATCAATCTGAACCTCAAAATACTTCAAACCACAATTAACTTATTTCCACAATTGTGAAATGTGTGAGTAAAAAGAATAAAAATCACATGACCACCAAATTTACAAGGAAAATCCTAAATAGAGAAAAACCATGGTGAGAATCACACTCATAATATGAATAATTGATTACAATGTTTAGGCCCAAGGCTAAGGAGTTCACTACTCCTAAAAAGACTTGCAAGACTAAGGCACACAACCTTAGGGCAAGATACAAAGGGTTGCACAAATCGCCAAAAGGAACACACAGGTTCTTTAGATAGGTGCAAAGGATCAATGAACTAAGATGAACAAAATCTCTTGTTCATGAAATTATCCTTGAACACTGTGTCAAGCGACCAATACCCTAGCAAACACATCTAACATCAATCACTATCTCAAAGCTCTTCACAAACTATCTTTCACACTTCTGCTACATCAAATACACACATCATTCACATCCACTTCATATCAATACACAGTTCATTCCATGCTCAACTCATACATATGCACTCCTAATATACAAGATTATTCCTTGAAACCCTCAACTTGGTCAACCATAGACAAAATAAATAATATTACATAAATTAGGCCACCTTGACCAATAACATCCATTACGGTCCACTCTAGAGGATAAAGGGGACCCAAACACATCGCAACACATCCTTACCAAATGATTCTAATGAACCATACACACTAACACATCCTCCAAGGTCTACATCAAATGAAACGTGTAGATAAACAATAAAGAACGCCACTAGTTGGCCCAAAAATATTCTCCAATACATAAAAATCAATGTAGACCAACACACACCACGATGAGACCCATATCAACATCAAAACTCAACCACCAAAGCACATCTAGACCAAAAAGACATGATCCAGATAGGATACACCACCATAATCAACCAAAAACTAGACCAACTCATAGTACCGGACTCAGAACACCATAACTTCATTTGCCAATCAAACCATCATTAGGAAAACTAGAATGGAACACTACACAAACCAAATGAAGATATCCTCCAAGCCGCAACACTAAAAACCAAATATCAGAGAACTGCCAAGCATTCTCTGAACTTGTTCTAACAAACATCCCTATAAAAAATGACAAAAATTAAATCTACCATTTGAGCAATAGAGGACCTGCAAACTTTATAGTCCAACATGAACAAATCATAAACATTATATCCAATACCACACTCCATAATATTCACATATCAAAGGAATACAAAGCATTCTTCCACTGGGACATTAAATACTCTTTCTTGCATATTGAAATTTCTACTACACCAACCCTCCAAAAACACCTCAAGCATGCTCAACAACAATAGTAGACCACACAACAACATCAAAACACACTTCCAAACCATCTACAACATATAGTAATACTAGATAGGTTGACATCAATGATAACACAACTGGACATAACTCAAGTTTCCAACAAGAATTGACTCTATAATAGTTAGTAGAGACGAGAAATTCTTGTCCCAAAACCATATAAATAGCCTCATTGGTAATTAGCCCAGGATTCTTACTCACATAATGCAAACGAAGGTCAGAGATATATCCTAAAAAGGTGTTTTTTCTCTTATCGTTGTGCAAATGGATGGGAGTATCCATTAACACAATAGAAGTTGGAATGTGTTCACTGTCTAGCCAATTCTTGTTATATAGACATATGAAGGCACACCATCCAAGTAGTATTGTAAGCCACCTCCACTATAATACATGATTACTCAAATTATTATCAAACCATCCTTTAAATTTTCATCAAGTTGGGAGAAAGAGAACCCATCACTAAGTGATGTGATTGACACCATTTCTCTACATGACCACTAGGATGCCACTATAGATCTGCATCTTGCTGAGAAAGATAACATTTATACTTTGCATGCTCAGATGGAAAAATATATAACTTTAGGCAATTATTCTTCGCATAGAAAATCCAATCAATTAATGAAAATGATGATGATTTCCTCAAATCCCATGCCCAAAACACCATGATATGTCCAACCAATCTTTAATACATCTATCACCCTTCGTTGGAGTGATTAAGTATTGGGATCATGATTTTCAATGGGTGGCCCGGTCGAGTCAAATTCTATTCCATCACCTACCAAGTTGGCCAATGAGTCAGTTTCCATGTTTGCCTCCCTAAAAATGTGGTTCAAAGTATTCTCTTTGAAAAATTTCAAGATATCTATAATCCTCTCCACCATTGCTTTCAGTCTCCAATTAAGTGTTGATCCCTTTCTAATAGCATTGATGACCAAGGCTAAGTCACCTTAAATCTCTAGTTTGTCAATGCCAAGCTCTTTACAAAATAGAAAACCTTGTATGAGTGCACTTAGTTCGGCTAGATTGTTGGTGTTTGTCTGTAAGGGCACAACTAGCCTGCCGACAATCTCATTGTCCCACAATTTGATAATACAACTGGCACTTGATGATTTGGGGTTCCTGCATGAAGCACTATCGAATTTAAGTTTGAAAAATCCATGCTTGGGAGGTTACCACCTAGCCTGCCATCTTGCATTAAAAATTGCATTCCCACCATCCCCAACAAATCTAGGGATGTAGAGGCTGTGCCATTCTAGTCTCATTCTTCCATCCAATTTGGTGAGTTTACCCTTTTGATTTGTAAGACCACTGGAGTTGTTATTAACTACTTCTATCATTGTCGCTTCCACTTTGATTTGAAAGAATGCAATAGTCATTTTTTAATCCTAAAAAATCTTGCGATTCCTTTCTTTCTAGATTTCCCAAATAAGGAGAGGAATAGATAACCCATAGACTCCCAAAAAGACCCGCGCCAAGCTTGATTGACCAACCTTTGAAAAAAATCATAATGTCATTTTTGTAGGGCTATTATCCATCCTAATTTGACACATAACCATCTCTAGCATTCTTGAGAAAAGGGACAACCCAATAGTAGATGATCGACACATTTTTCCTCACTTTTACAAGGTACACATCTAGCGAGGCCTTCAAAACCCATCTTCCAGAGTTTTTTCAGCTGCCAAAATTTTCATTTGAATTGCAACCCAAGCGAATACTCTTGTTTTTGGCATGCAATGGTTGCTCCAACATAATCGAGATGGAATATCTATTTTGGATTGTTCTTCAAACCCAACTAGAACCTTGTAACCATCTTTGTCATTGAAGGTATCATTCCTCGATCCTACCCAAATTCTAAAGACTAGCCTTCTTTCAGAAATAATTTCCATTATCTAATTAAGAATTAACTTTTTACATTTTTAATATATTTTATTTTATTTTTAATTTTTTAAGTTTAGTTTTATTTGTAACTTTTAATATTAGAATTAAGATTTTAACATTAAGAATTTTAACATAATTTGATTTTATTTTTAGTATTTTATTTAAAGTAGGTTTAACTTTCGAACATAACCCTTTGAAATTAATATGCAGTCGCGTGGGTGGGAGTCACAGAGGGCCAAGCTAGGGCATTGATACCCTAGCTCGTGATCGGGAGTGTTTGCAAGGTGTCAGGAGTGCGCGGGGTCTGTGCAGTGTGGGGAGCAACAGAGGGAGCAGGGGAGACGTGCGGCGAGCTGCGGGAGGGTGCAGGCAGTGCAACTTGGGCGCCATTTCTAGCAAGCCGAGGGTTCCAGCAGGGCTGGGGGCCTCACTTGGACCTCCATCCCAGGTGTGGTGGCGAGGGGTGGAGTTTTGGGGGCATGTAAATCATTCAGGCGCCTTTGGGGTGTAGGGTTCTGATCACCTCGAGACTTATGTTGAGTATTGGTGGGGAGGCCTCAAAGGCTCCACCAACCATGGATTTTCGTGCTGCGATGGGCTCAAAATCCCCATTACAGAGCATGAAGACATTTAACAATAACCTTTTTTCCTCAGACTCGGGGTCTGGTAGTGTTGGTAGCTCTCGCATTATGAAGATTAATGGTTGCTTGGAGAGATGTAGTGAGAGGCCAAAGCTAGTTATTCCTTCTGAGATGATAGCGGAAGACATCAAATACTTTTCAAAACACTCGCTATATTGCAAATTTTTGGGAATGAGGGTTTCTTTGCAATTTTTGGAAAACTGGGCGCAGAGGACTTGGGCTCCGGAGGGGGAAATGGAGATTATGCTGTTGGCAAACAACTACTTCATGGTTACTTTCACTGCATGGAGGATTGCAATAGGGTCTTTGAAGGTGGCCCGTATTTTTACAACCAGGTGGGGTTGTTCATCAAACCTTGGCATGTGGGGTTTAACCCTTCGGAGGAGCTCCCGAATAGGGTTCCTGTGTGGCTTCGTTTACCACGTTTTCCTGTGGAATGTTGCTGGGAAGATGTGCTATGAATGCTTGCCACTCTGCTTGGGAAGCCAATGGGATCTTCTACGCAAACCCTAGGGAGAAAGGTAATGACCTTTGCAAGTATCTGTGTTGAAATTGATCTTAGTAAACCTTTGCTAGATCCTATAGATATGTGCATAGGCTCTTATTCTTGGGTTCAACGGTTAGATTATGAGACTTTACCATTTCGTTGCCATCTGTGTCGTGAGTATGGTCATTTACAACATAAGTTTCCTAGATATAAACTAGTGGTGCGCCAACCTTAGCAGTCGGAACCGAGCCAAGATAGGGCTGAAAAAGGGAAAGTTGCTATGTCTATCGAGGCTGGGGGTGTTGATGGATTTGTCCTAGTTAAGACAAAGAACAAGAATCGAGGACAAAAGAGGCCTTTACAAGAGAGACAGGAGGAGGATACCTTTAATAGATTTGAGGCCTTAGATGACCTTAGCCATCAAGAAGTTAATCTGGGGTTAACCCCTTTGGATCAAGGTGCATCGGGGGGGCTCCGGAAAGAGTAGTTGAGGACCCTATCCAGGCCCTGCTAGTGGTTGGAAGCCAGTAGATGGAGATGGATCAGCCAGTAGGGGTTCAGTTGGGACTCACTCCTGGGTTTGAGGTGAATTTAGCTGAGGGGGAGGGTTCCCCGATAGCTTTGAAATTGGAACCGACTGGGGTCAAAAGTAATAAGTCCTCCGTTCACCTAGTTTTGCACCAGAAAGATATTAAGAAAAGTGCGTCAGAGAAGAGCTCAAAGGTTGGCAGAAAGAAGGATTTGGATAAGATCAAATTGATGGGGGAGAATTTGGTTGAGTCGGGGTCAATAAAGACTTTGGATTCTCACTTTTCCAATCCTCCAAAATGATTGTGCTTTCATGGAATGTAAGGGGTTTGAACAGTGGCCCTAGACAAAAAGCTATTTGGGATTTGATTAGGAATCATTCACCTAATGTCTTATTTTTGCAAGAAACTAAACTTCCAGTGGAGAGTATGATGGGCCTAGTGCCGAAGCTGTGGGGTCGAGGCGAGTGTCAGTGTGTTGGGGCAATTGGTTCCTTTGGAGGGGTGGCCTGTCTTTGGAACCCCTTAAGGTTTCACCCTGTTTGGTGGGCTGCCTGCCGATCTTCGTTATCTGGGGTTTTCTCTAGTCTTGAGACTGGGGAATTCATTTTGTTTTCTAACATCTAGGCCCCTACTGATCTTCAGGGTAAGCAAAACTTATGGTCTCATATTTCCTATATGCGAAGGCTGGCCCCTTTTCATCCTTGGATTATGGCAGGAGACTTCAATGCCATCCTTGAGTTGAGTGAAAATAAGGGGTGGGGGGGGTTATGTGGTTGGAACCTTCTTCTTTCCTTTTTCAAGATAATATATCCTTGTTGCAACTTGTTGACATTAAGCCTGGTAATGGTTTGTTAACTTGGAACAATAGGAGGGTGGGAGAGTATTGGATTGCACAGAGGCTGGATTGTTTCCTAGTTTCTAGTTTTTGGATTGGTGGGGGTTGGTCCACCAGTTCTGAGATTCTTGACTGGAGAGGGTCAAATCACTGGCCCATCAAGCTGGTTTCTTCTTCGGCTCGGGTAGCTCGCTCACCTTCATTCAAATTCCAACTTATGTGGCTTCGGGATCCTACTTTGCAGGCTCTTCTAGCAGAGTGGTGGAGGAAAGGGAGGCTGACCTTTGGCACTGCCATGTACTCCTTTGCCAAGCAACTGCAATTTGTTAAGTTTCAGCTCAAATAGTGGAACCGACAGGGCTTCGGGAACATTTTTCATGCCAAGAAAGCTGCTCAAATTGTTCTGAATGGGATCACTAGCGAAATCAGAGAGCATGGTTTGTCTGAGAACTTGCTCAAGGAGGAAGACAAGGCTGTTAAGGTGATAGAGGAATGAGAGCTTAGGGAAGAAATTTACTGGAAGTAGAGAGCTCGTATTGATTGGCTGAAGGAGGGGGACAAGAACACTGCTTTCTTCTTCAACTTAGTGAAAGCTAGAAGGCATGGAAATTCCATCTCTGTTTTGGTTAATGATAGAGGTGAGCAGTGCTTATCCTTGCAGGAGATATCTATGGAGGTGTCACAGTTTTTCCGGTCCCTCTTCAGGGAGGACTCTCAGGGGGAAATGGGGGAGGAGAACCAGGTTCTCGCTTGCATTCCTTCTCTTGTCATGGGGGAGATGAATGAGCAGCTTTTGTGTCCTATTTTGTTGGAAGAGCTTGAGAGGGTTGTCTTTCACATGAGGAAAGACAAATCTCTTGGATCGGATGGGTTCCCGATAGAATTCTTTCAAGAATTCTGGGATATTATCAAGCTAGATTTACAGGAAGTAGTACAGGAGTCCCAGAGGAATAAGTAGATGCTTCAGGCATTGAATGCGACTTTCATTGCTCTTATCCCCAAGTGTGAGGGGGTTGACCTATTAGGCCAGTTCCACCCTATCTCTCTCTACAATGTGATTTATAAGATCATCTCTAAGCTGATAGCGGATAGATTGAAGACGTGCCTAGAGAATGTTATCTCTGAGGAGCAGAGTGGGTTTGTGGAAGGGCACCAAATTTTGGATGGGGTGGTCATTGCTAGGGAGACCATTCATTCTATGGCAACCTCCAAGGAAAAAGCTATGTTTATCAAGCTGGATATGGCTAAGACATACGATAGAGTTTAGTGGTCCTTCCTTCAGAAGATCCTCAAGGCTTTTGGTTTTGCTGATGAGTGGATCCAGTGGGTTATGAGTTGTGTTATGTCTACTTTTTTCTCTATGCTTATCAATGGAGATCATACTGAGTTGTTTGGTGCGTCTACGGGTCTCCATTAGGGGGACCCCCTCTCCCCTTATTTATTCATTCTTCTGGATGAGGGTATGGGGAGGCTGATTAAGCATAATGTGGGTCTAGGTATTATTCAGGGTTGGAGATGGGGTAATGACTTGTAGCCGTAGTCTCATTTGCAGTTTGTGGATGACACGACTCTTATGGGGCTTGCTCGGATCAAAGAAGCTAATAATTTGCGTATGGTCTTAGATGTTTATCTTGCAGCTTCAGGCCACCTGATCATGAGGATAAATCTTCTATCCTCTTTTTCAACACTCTTGAAACTATTCAAAGGAGGATTTCTCTTATCTTGAGATTCCAAGTTGGCTCCCTGCCCTTGATTTATTTGGGTATTCCTATCTCTCCTAGTAACCCTCCTAGGGAGTCTTGGCAGGGTATCTTGGATAAATTCTGCACGAAGGTTGAACACTGGACTCATAGATGGCTATCCTTTGCTGGGAGGGTTCAACTGATTCAGTCAGTGGTTCAGGCTCTTTCGATTTATCGTTGAATGCTTCATGTGGCTCCTAAGTGGTTCTTGAAGGGTCTGGATTCTCTGGCTAGGCAATTCTTATGGGCAGGCAATCTTTCCTCTTCAAAATGGAGTCTTGTCAATTGGGACTTGGTGTGTAGCCCGAAGTAGTTGGGGGGGGGGGGGCTTGGTTTAAGACAGTCCATTATTTTTGGGGAAGCTCTGACGGCTAAATTGTACTGGAGGTGGTGTGTTGATCAGGATCGGGGCTGGGCCAGGATTTTGGCCAACAAATATATGCAGAGGGTCTCGATGGAGGAAATCTCTAGATATCCGCTTGAGGGAAAGGGCTCTTCAATTTGGTATACTCTCAAGAGGGGGGCTTCTCTCATTAAGGCAAGACTCTTTTGGATTTGTAGGAGGGGGGAAGAGGTCCTTTTCTAGAACGACTCTTGGGATGGCTATCCTCCCATTCTTGATCAGTTCCCTAACCTTGGGAATCTGTGCCAGAGGTTTTTGGAGGCTGGATGATCAAGGGTGAGTGACTTCAAGGTTGTTTATAGGTGTGGACGAATGGATTTGGAGAGGTGGAAGACTCCTAATGAGTGGCCGGTTGCTGGGATGGAGGAAGAGTGTGTGAGTTGCAGGGCATTTTGGCGAGTAGACACTATAGTTCCCTCAAGGGCAGGGATGGGCTTGCTAGGTCTCCAAATCCTAAGGGCATGTTTATGGTGGCTAGTGGATACCGGGAATTGTTGAACCAAAGACTTGAGGGAAGAGAGGTGAACTGGTGGAAACATGTGTGGAATAATATGTCTTGGCCGAAGTATAATTGCTTTGCTTGGACTTTGGCTTTGAATAGATGCCTAACTTGGGACAATATCCGCAAGCGGGGATTTTTGGGGCCCTCTATCTGTGTTTTGTGTGGTAATGGGGAGGAAGATTCCTCACACCAGTTCTTCAGATGCCCCTTCTCTATACTTATTTGGCATTATTGGTGGGGGGTGTGGAAGCATCCTTGTATCCATGCAGATTCTCTGGTGGAGTTCTGGAGTAGTTTGGGTAGACCTCCTATCCTGTCCTCCTTCCTACAGACTGTCTAGTATATTGGCCCCATCTTCATTCTGTTGTAGATCTGGCTCGAGAGGAACATGTGGATCTTTCGTGAGGTCATATTGTTTGTTCAACAAGTTTGGAATAGGATCATTGCAATGATCTGAGAGACAATGTAATCGAAATGTGAGGTGAATTTTCCTTTGGGTAGAGATGAGGCAGATATTGTGAGTAGGCTTGGTCTGTAGGAGTTGTCTCCGGCCTCAACTTGTGTCAAGAGAGGTAGATGGGCCATGAAGAAGGTGCAAAGGGTGGGAAGGTGGATACCCCCTCAAGATGAGTTTATCAAGATTAACACTGATGGCTCATCTAGGGGTAACCCAGGCCCTACTGGAGTTGGTGGTGTTGGTAGAAATAGCATGGGGGAGGTAGTTTTCCTCTTTTCGGTGCATAAAGGGTGGCAGTCTAATAATTTTATGGAGGGATTTGTGATTCTCTATGCCCTAGAGCGTTCTTGGGAGCTGAGACGAAGGAAGGTGATTTGTGAATCAGACTCACAAATTGTTGTTAACTTGTTGACTGAGCAGAAAGTGAGTGGGATTCAGTGGCAGTTGGCAGGGATTGTACAACAGATTCTTCAAATTAGTTCTTTAATGGAGCAAGTGTCTTTCATCCACATCCCTTGTGAATGGAATAGAGCAGCTGATTGTTTGGCCAAGTGGGCCTCAGAACATGATAGTGATTGGAAAGTTGAAGGTTGAAAGCATCTCTTCGGGGATTACTGTCAGGACTTACAAAAGATTTTTACTGAGGACATGGATGGTTATGAAGCTAGATGATCTGGGGCTGGTTTGGTGGTTCTTTCTTGGGACCTCGGGGCTCTAGGTCTCTTTGTAATTCTTGTTTATAATTTTCAATAAAGTTTTTACTCCTTTATTAAAAACAAAAAGTAGGTTTAACTTTCTATTATTTTTTATTTTCACTAATTACCTAATATTTTATTTTAGAAACTTAAGTCATCGCCTCTCTTTTTTATCTCAAATCATTAAATATAGGCAAAAATTACTTTTAATGGGGAATGAATAGTATGATTTATTTTCTCTACAATAAAGAAATAAAAAATAAAAAATAAAATTCACATCCTTAAAATCTTGTACCCTTCACGATGCAATCTCTAGATAACTGTCTGTCGTATACAAATAATTTAGTGGCCAATAAATGACTGGATTTCATGTTGGAAACCATAAAATTCATTATAAAGTTGCTGTCCAATAGGCTGCCTTTGACGTTGTTCCTGAGTAATTGTAGTAAAAATAATGATAAAAGGGCCCCGCCGTTGTGGTCACCCCAAATTATATGCACTGTACGTCCTCCCCATCTGGCCACCCGCATTGGGATTCAGGAATCCAGAATGGTGGATCGCTGTGGGCGCAATCAACCGTCCTTCAGTGCCAAACATAATAAACCGTTGCCTCTGGAAAACGACGGAAATAAATTGGAAGCTTGATCTTTAACTCTCGAGAAATTCCATATCATCTTATATATCTGCAGAAAGATTGGACTATGGGAGATTCAAAGGGAAATCTAGTTACAATGGCTAAGAAGGCCGTACTGGTCGGATGCAACTACCCGGGAACCAAGGCGGAATTGAAGGGATGTGTGAACGATGTGGAGAGAATGTACCGGTGTCTGACTGATCGTTTTAAATTCCAAAAGGACAACATAACAGTGCTCATAGATACGGATGAGAACTTCAGGAAGCCCACGGGGGCCAACATCAGGAAAGCCCTGTTGGGCCTGGTGGGAGGTGCAGAGCCCGGAGATGTGCTGTTTTTCCACTATAGTGGGCATGGCGTTCGTCTGCCTGCTGAGACCGGCGACGAAGATGATACTGGCTATGATGAATGCATCGTTCCCACTGACATGAATCTTATCACAGGTTTGGTTTGCTCTCTTATTTCTTTATCATCGCCGATTGCCTTTTCTTGATTTAACTTATCTTTTTTGGAATGGCAAATCCCTCTTGTGAGAAGTCTTTTGGGTTAGATGCAACAACTGACGGGTGTCTGGTCTTGTCCTTTGGGTTATGTCACACCCAAAAGCTTAGATGGTACAACTGGTGGTATTTTTAAGCCTGCATTGTCTTTCAAGATAGCCACACCCAAAATTAGATGCTCTAGAGGAGAGGACCCAGTACCTGAATGCATTCCAATGGCTGCGATAGTAGTTGTTGATTTAATACCCACACTCGTTAATTTAATGTTCATTTTTTTACACCAATAGTTGTAACTTTAAAGTTGTTATTGTTGATGATGACTACCCATAGTTGTTAAAAGCAACCAATCATGTGATGCCACATCAGCTGCACAATTATGGGTCTCCCTTTTGCATGGCCATTAGTCTTCCCTTTTTTTTGGGCTGTTTTAGACACCTTGGCAAAAAGCATGCTGATGGGGTATAATATTTGATGATGTAGCCCTGAAACCTTAGTTATAAGTAGGGGACTTGCCAAATAAGCTGCTGTAAAAAAATGGGAGTGATTTGAAATTTCCACGTATGATTTTGAGAAGCGTGAAGCTAGGGTGCTCAACTATTGGGTCCTCTCCCCTTGTTTACCTATTTCAACATCCAATATTTTTAGATGCTATAAATGAAGGGGTATCTTGCTACACCCATTGGCTTAGATGCCACAACTTGGGTATCTCTTTAGCGGGTCTTGGCCATTGGGCTGATCGTACCCAAAATTGTATGCTGTAGTTTTACCTATTTCAATATTGCTCAATTTCGATGCCACAACCTGGGAGTATCTTGCTACGCTTCTTGGTTTAGATGGCATAACTTGGGTATCTCTTCAGTAGATCTTGTCGAGAGTGATAGTCACACCTAAAATTGGTAGTCTTATCTATTTCAACCCATAGGTACAAGACTCAGACTCAACTCAGACTTGATAAGCTGATTTTTTGGCATGCACTAGACTCAAACTTGATGTTTAGACTAGTTCAAGACATGGCAAAGACTCATCAAATTGAAAAAACCATGAAATTTCGAGAATTTATAAGAATTTAAAACATTTATCATGCACCTTTCAATAAATAAACTTTAAAGACACAATAAACTAATCAAAGAGAAGCTATTTTGATCACAGACATAAGAAACAAATATCAAAGCTAAAAGTATAACTATTTGGCATAGAGAGGCCTGCATCACTCGCTTCAACATCCATTGTTGTACGACAAGTCCTGCATAGGCATCCAAGATAGGTCCTTGATGATGGTGGGGCCATGATGTCTGCCTGTGTATTAGGGATAGCAACATCCAAGGAGTTTGATCATTCTCTATCCTCACCATTTACATTGGCTACCATCTCTACCTCTAGATTTGCTTCACCAAGCCATGTAATGTTCTTGCTGAAGAAGGGATCATCAACCTTGACGATCCAATCCAATCATGGATCAACCTCCTCTAGAGTGATAGGATATAAGTTTGTACAATTTGTGATGGAGGCAAAGGCTGTAATGAACATAGATAAGATCATTCAATCTTTGCATTGACAACCTATTACATTTATTGAAGTGTATGTGCTCAAACATACTACAATTGTCATCGCACTTAGAAGCACTGCAAGGTTGGCTCAAGACTTGAATTGTAATTATTTGAAAAGGTGCCAAACCTTTCCCACCATGTATTTGAAATGAGGAAAAAAAATCAATCTCATTATTCAACTTCGAGTTCCAACATTAATATTACTTTAATTTTAAAACTTAAGTTATGCTCTTAATAGACGTACCTGGTCGCAATGTTGTTCAAGTTGCCTTGCACGTGTCTCATGCAAAGAGGGCCCCTTATGCATGTCTATAATCTCATATATTATCTTTGTTCCAAGTAAGGATTAGCTACCCGTTGTCACAAAAGTTTGCACCCTTGTTGAGGTATCAACTCAACAACCTTGTGAAACATGGAAACAACCCTGAAGTGTGGGACCTTGCGCAAGGGGGTTGAATCTCCGAAGAAGGCCGATTTCCTTCTCAATCCAAGTGTAGGTGTTGAACCAACTCAACACTCCAAATTCTCCTTCTAAACCTATCCTAACAACTTGCAGAGGAAAAGGGAAGAAGGAAATGCTAAAATGAAAGGAGCTCATGCACCATGATAAGAGATGTTTCTCTCCCCACCCAGAAATGACACAAAGAATCAATTGAAACACTTGGAGATGCACAAACTTCAGTTGCATGAATGACCCCAAACACTTATATGGAGGTTAGAAATTGCTGAGTGTCAAAAGGGGAGAAGGTTTTGCACAAGTCACACCTAGAATAGGTTAACACAACATGCACGTGAGAGAAAGCCACAAACATACATTTACAATGAAGGTAAGAGCACATACACAGCATTCATAAGTTGTAGGAAGGCACGAATGGTGATTTCGATTCATTATAAGGCCAATGGACAAACTTACAGTTGCAGAAATGCAAGATAAATTCAAGTCTTCAAGAGAAGAAAAGAGCATAGGATAGCTCAAGCCAGCAGGGAGAGAACCCTTTACAATGAGGTTTAACAACTTTTATATAGAAAACTGATCGCAAAGGAGAGACCATTGTTCAAGGAAGAGAAGCTTTGACCCCTGTGTGTGCAGAGGAATGTCAGTCAGGGAATGCAGGGGAATGCATGGACCTGACATGGTGTACATGCAACCAACCCGACCATACCTTGACAAGGCAATCCCAAGAAGAAAAGTACTTCTAGAAGGTGGATTGCCTGACATTCCAAAGTCAAAGCATGCAGGCCTGACATGAAGGTCATCAAGCAATCATAAAGAAGCATGGCCCTGAACTCCACTTGATGGAAATCCTGCAAAATCATTAAATGCGCCCCTGTAGCTCCATGAAAGAAAGTGTACAAGTCGCAAGAGTTGGTCGAGCATTAAGAGCTTTGAGTGTTGATCATGACATCTGGAAGTGTTGCAAGTCGTCGGAAGTCGGAAGACTTGGGAAACTTGGGTTTCCGGAGCTTGGAAGGAAAAGGGACTTGGGAATTTCGGGATCCTGAGGTCAAGGAAGAAAAAGGTATGGAACTTGAGAATTTCGGGATTTCGGGATTCCGGGGTCAAGGAAGAAAAAGGCTTAGGTTCTTGGGAATTTCAGGATTCTGGAGTTTGGAAGATTTGGGAAACTTGGGTTTCCGGGGTTTGGAAGACTTAGGAAACTTGGGTTTCCGGAGTTTGGAAGACCTTGGAAACTTGGATTTCCGGAGGTTGGAAAACTTGGGAAACTTGGGTTTCTGGGGTTGGAAGACTTGGGAAACTTGGGTTTCCGGAGTTTATGACTTCCGCCTCCCTACAAGACAACACTTCACATTTCATGATTCCTTTGTTTCTTTACTTGATCAACTGGGGCAGCGCTGGTCCATAGAACATATCTCTGTTTGGTTCTCACTGATGGACTGAGGGTGTCATAAAATGACAACAGTACCATTTGCTCTATGATTGTGTAACCCACTTAGAACCTTCTCATCAACCTTGAAGTCTAAGTGAAATTGGAATGCTAGATTTAAGAAATAGGGAGTTGCTTGTGAGGGATTGTAAAGCTAAATGTGTCATTGTCGATCAATGGTGTCCCATATATGATGATATTTATCCTCAACCCCAATATAAATTGATCTAATGGCCTTCTTGCCCTCATATATATAGCCCATTGTGGGTTTCTCCCCATTAACAACTCGAAGGCAAACAATTAAAAGCTCTATAAATTGAAATTATTATTAAACATTAATGTAAATAAGTATGAAAAAAACTCAAATAGAATGGAAATATAAACAAAAAGTATATTAGAAATATGAACTAATCTCTATGATCTCCTTCATCGAAAGCTAAAAGTTTTGCTCATCCAAAACTCAATCAACCATGTCAATCTTTGCATTGGTCTTAGCATATGATGATGTACGCCACACTTTGCTAACAATGTGCCTCAAAGCATCTTTTGATTTAAGTAAAGATTGCAATGTGATAAAGTTTGTTGCAAAATGGGCTATTTTCGGGTGAGCCAACTCCTTATTTGTATATTTTTTCATGTGGATATGGATTCAAGCATGGTTGTATATGTATATGTAAAATATTTTTACCATGCTTCACACGAGATTTGAACCATAGGATTTTTTGAGGATCCTCTAATATGAGGTGTGTTATATTTTATGATTAGAATTAGATTAAGCAGAAATCAAACAATAACTGAACAATTGACACAACAATATACCTTGGGAAAATGTAATATTCCCCTTAATTTTTTATTTATTTTTGCAATAAGATCAACAGATCAAACACAATAACCCGTTAAGGTTAGAGAAACAATCCAAAGCAACTGAAGGGAACCCTTCCACCTTTTGTCCACCGAGAGCCCAATTTGGGAGGGTGAAAGCATACGGTGTTCCGGGGATCGTTAGCACCAAAAACCAACTGAAAATTACAATGCATGGGTGGTAAACCAGGATAATACATAAGATCAATCCAAAGCAATGCAGGATAAAAACTTAACTTCCTGGTGGTAAACTAGCCAAGGAAAACAACAAGAAACTTAACACAATCACTCTACCGCGTATTTCAGCGGGAGGATAATACATAAAACTAATCACTCTACCGCATATTTCAGTGGGAGGACAATATCACTCAACCACTTATTCAGTGGGAGGACAAAAGTACAAACTGAAATTACACATACTAAGGCGGCCCAACCAGCCTCTTCCACTTAAGCAATGGGGATTACAATGAGCACTTCAAGTTCAATTAAGAGGTTAGTACTACTAACCAATGATACAAAGATGATTGCAATGAAGTACTACAAACATACAATCATAAACTATAACTGATATCAAGCTAAAACATAAAAACAACAAGTCTGATATAAATACCAGCCTCTCCAGAATTGAACCAGCAACACTGAAATGCACACAACTCTTCCAAATCAGCTCCAAATTGCACACGAACACAGGTGAACAACAACTAAGACCAAGGCGAACAAACAAGGAACTCAAACCAGCACTAAAATCACCACATACGGATGGCACGCGAACCAAGGCAACCCCATAAAAGGTACGGCCAGCTGGGAGGTTTGATTTGCTCTTAAAAATTCCAATCAACACCAAATCAAACGCCCTTCCAGAGGAATGATTGCCTCTCCAATATGCTTTCGATGAGCCTCTACCCAGAAAAAACAGACACTTTGGCAGAGAGCTATGAACATAAATCCGCTTCAGCCACTCCAAAACAGCAACACAAAAACTCACCAAAAACTGAAAATCCTCACACCAAAATCCTTTCTCACTAGTTAGGTACTATATTGCAAGTACGAAACTGTGCAAGCTAGGAAGCCTCAACTTCGAAGCTCAGATTTGCTCTCCATTTCGGCAGCATAACAATGCAAATTCTTTAGATGATCCAAAATGAGAGCCCAAGGCTCTTATTTATAACTTTTTGCCCCACCAAATCCAAATGCAAATGCACACCAAATACGCCCAAATTACATGTCGCTTCATTACACTCCAAGGGCGCCCAAACACATTTGAATTTTATAAAATATGTCCCTTCAAAATGGCATCCCCCTCCACTTAGGCAAGTTCGAACTTTGCCCAGGACAAAACTTGCAAAAAGAAACATATAATAATGCTCATGAAATAAGCTCGACTTCTCTTATGCCACCGACTTAGGGAAAATTAATAAAATCACTTGAATAAAATAAACTTCTATTTCCCAAAGTCGCCCAAAAAATAATTAAATATTAACCTTGGAATGTCTTGTTAATATTTAATAAATCATTCTGCACCCCCATACTGATCAAAACCAGATGAATTGAGGACCAAAGTGCTGACCCACTAGCTGGGCTGAACTGGAGCTCTGAATGGCCCTGCTAAAAATAGAACTACTTGAACTGATACTTACTAAAAATAGTAAGTCATGAAATCATCACCAAAAGACATGCTCGTCGAACCCTGTGAGAGAGCATGGAAAATCCAGAAAACCCTAAAAATTTGGTCAGCTGACACCAACTTACTAAAAATAGTAAGTTCAAAATTTCTCTCAGAATTGAATGCATGTCATATCACTGAGTAGCTCTTTGAAAACCCAGAAAGACTCCACTAACAGAGATCCCAAATTCCAACTGCTTCCTACTTAAAAACCATTTGGGAGCTGGAAACCCTTATTCTGCCAAAAATAGCCTACGGGCCTCCTGAATAGGCTATTCCCCACCAGGAATGGTCACTGGCTAGAAGGGGACATTATAGAAAACCCTCCTACTTGAGGGAGAAAAGAAAAACCCAGCAATAATGTCTCTTATATATTGAATCAATTCAATTACAATATGGCTGACACAAAGCCAATTATGAGGCCACTCACAAGGCTGAATTAATTGCACCAAAAAATAATTCGATCTCCTTGATATAATTATCGAACTGCTGAAGTATGAAGGGAATCAGGAAAACTTTGTGTGTTGTGTTGATCTGAATGAAGTCTTCGATCCTTTTTATGTATTTATATATATGTGCAAGAGTGACCCTTATCAAGGGTCATCTCTCTTCTCAAGAGGGATGACATGAAGAGAGGCATCCATATAATGGAAAAGGGATGCGTCCCTTAATTTAGTCGGCCCACAATGATAAATGGGTGGTGATTATGGGCGGCGGTCTTCATATAGTCTCCTGCTGCTAACACGTCAAAACTCCCTCTTTAGCTAGGGAGATATTTTCTCAGATACTCATGTCATGGAGTCTCTCAACATGACACTCACAATGGCTACACCCATTAGGGAGAATAGTTCATCATGGAGTCTCTCAACGCGATATTATCATGGAGTCTCTCAACATGATGTCCATCATGGCTACTCCCATGTGGAAAGAAACATGTGTACAAATGCTCATCACGGAGTCACTCAACGTGATGTTGTCATTGAGTCTCTCAACATGACATCCACCATGGCTACTCCCAGAGGGTGGAAGGAACAACATCTTTGTCTCAGAGATGGACAAGGGCTTTCACCTCAAATTTCTCCGTCTCAGAGAAAAATGCATTAACTAGGGCTTTCACCTCAAATTTCTTCGTCTTAGATGAAGATGCATTAACAAGGGCTTTCACCTCAAATTTCTCTATCATAGAGAAAGATGCATAATGGCAAATTACAAAGGATCACTGATACTGAGACTCCCTCTTAGTAAGGGCTTCATTCTCCACAACTCCAAGCTTGTCTCGAAAATGCACAAACTTCACTCTGGAGAGAGGCTTGGTGAGAATGTCAGCCATCTGTTCACCAGTGCAAATATATCTCAATTGAAAAAATTTCCTTAATACCATATCTCTGATGTAATGGTATTGGATTTCAACATGTTTTGTTCTGTCATGGAACACTGGATTGACAGATAGCTTCACACAACTTTGATTGTCGCAATGAATAATAGTTGGCTCCAATGATTGTCCAAACAATCTTGCAAGGAGCTTTCGAAGCCAAACTGCTTCTCGAGTTGCTACACATGCTGCAATACATTCTGCCTCCGCTATGCTTAGAGCCATTGAAGATTGCTTCCTGCTGCACCAAGAAATCATTGCAGACCCCAAGTTGAAGCAAGATGCAGAGGTGCTCTTTCTGTCAACTACACTTCCGGCCCAATCAGAATCAGAGTAGCCTTGTATCTTTATATCTACACTGGAAGAATATCTCAAACCATTTCCAACTGTCCCACACAAGTATCTCAAGATATGCTTAGTTGCAACTAGATGAATTTGCCTTGGTTCACACATGAACTGACTGAGGGCACTCACTGCATAACAAATGTCTGGTCTAGTATTGACTAGATACATTAATGATCCAATTAACTGTCGGTACATAGTAGGATCTATTAGATTAGAACCAGCTGCAAACTCTCTTAACTTATTCAAATTTGTTTCCATAGGTGTAGACATGGACTTATAATCCATCATCCCAAATCTCTTCAGAATATCAATGGTGTATTTCCCTTGACTTAGAATAATCTCATTGGGTCTTTGCCATACCTCTAATCCTAGAAAGTAGTGCATAAGACCTAAATCCTTCATCTCAAATTCAGAAGCTAACTCCTCCTTACATTTGTCAATGAGATGACCTTTACCAGTAATAAATAAGTCATCAACATAAGGAACCAAAATTAGAGCTTCACCATCAATTACTTTGAAGTAGAGATTTGAATCTGCATCATTCTTGAAGAACCCCAAGCCCATCAAATATTGATCAATATTCTCATACCAAGCACGAGGAGCTTGCTTAAGGCCATACAAAGCCTTCTTTAGTCTACAAACATGAAACTCCTTCCCATGGACCACAAAGCCATCAGGTTGCTCAATGTATACTTCCTCTTCAATCACACCATTAAGAAATGTTGTCTTCACATCCATCTGATGAAGCTTCCATTTCTTTGCTGCTGCAATGGCAATAATAGTTCTGATGGATGTATAATGAGCAACTGGAACAAATGTCTCTTCATAATTTATTCCCTCCTTTTGAGAGAATCCTCTAGCCACAAATCTTGCTTTGTACTTTTCAATACTTCCATCAACTGCATGCTTGATCTTGAAAATCCATTTGGAAGATACAACTGATTTTCCTTCAGGTCTCGGAACAATGTCCCAAACATCATTCTTGATAATAGATCAATATTCTTCATCCATAGCATCTCTCCATACATGCTGACTTGAAGCTTCTTCAACAGTGGAGGGCTTAGAATCAATGATGTGACTCATTAATGCCACATGGCCTGGAAACCTCTGTGGTCTCTTGCTTTCTCTAAAGGTGCCTCGAGGAGCTGCATGCTTTTCCACCTCTTGCATAGTCTGTCTAGTCCATAGAGGTCTCTTCCGACTTATAACAATGTCTCTCAGACCATTAGTAGGTTCCAAGGGCTCAACTGGATCAATAGCCTCTATTGGTTCAGTAGACTCCCTCTGAATCTTGGGAGTATGATCAACGCCCATGTCCTGAGGAGTCTCTTGGTCTTCATTATCTACTTGCATGTGTAAACCTTGAGATCTTTTGAATGCAACATCTTCTTCAAATGTAACATCTCTGCTAACCTCTACTTGTTTCTGACCTGGAATGTAAATCCTGTAGGCTTTGAAGTTTCACTATAGCCCACAAATATTCCTCTCTTGCCAAAAGGTTCCAACTTGGTTCTTTTATCTTTAGGTATATGAACATACACTGGACAACCAAAGATTCTCAAATGACTGACTTCAGGCTTAACCCCTGTAAAGGCTTCTTCTGGAGTCATGTTCTGCAATATTCGACGAAGACTCCTGTTTTGAACATAGACTACTATTTTGGAGGCTTTTGCACTAAGAAAGGTTTGTAGGTCTTGGTCACGAATCATGGCTTTAACTGCTTCAACTATGGACATGTTCTTTCTTTCTGCAACCCCATTTTGGTGTGGGTTGTAAGGAACATAAAACTCCTTCTTAATTCCTGCCTCAATGCAGAAATTATGAAAGCTTCCAGAAGTGTATTCATCTCCATTATCAGACCTCAAGACTTTAATCCTCTTCCCAGACAAGTTTTATACTTGGGCCTCAAACTCTCTAAATCTATGTAGGATTTCTTCAGACTCTTTAGACCTCAAAAAGTAAATCCAAGTCTTCATAGAGTAATCATCTATGAAAATTACATAATATGAAAATTACTTAGGGATGCTATTGAGATTGGACCGCATAAATCAGAATGTACAAGATCTAATATTTCTTTTGACCTACTTTCACTACAATGAAATGGATATTTCTTTTGACCTACTTTCACTACAATGAAATGGACTCTTAGTATTTTTACCCATGGCACAACCTTTACAAGTGCCATCATGCTCATGGCTGAGCTTAGGTATGCCTATAACCATTTTCTCCAATGATGGAAGGGCCCTGTAATGCAAATGAGCAAGCCTTCTATGCCATAGCTCTCTGGAACTGGAAGACTCATGTAGAAGTGCTTGAACTGGACGGATGGAATGCTTGTACGGACTCTCATGCCGGTTACCAATCACACGTGCTGTCTTGATGCTAGAGTTCTTTGGCCAAGCAAGAACTCTCCCTTCTGAAAATGCAACTTGATAACCTTTGTCTTCCAAGGCTGAAATGGATAAAAGGTTTCTCTTGATTACTGGCACGAACAAGACATCACTTAGATGGAGGGGGATGCCAGATTCTAAGTTGAGAGAGGTGGCTCCAGAACCTTTCACCTAGCATGCATCATCTCCAATTATGACTTGGAGGTTGGTTTCTCTTTCTATCAAATCTGAAAGGTGCTCTCTATATCCTGTAATGTGTCGAGAAGCGCCACTATCAATCAACCATGTGCTGCTATTAGTTGGAACATTGCTTGATAGGGCAAAGATGAATAGAAAACCTTCTTTGTTGTCTCTAGATTCCTTTTGAGGGGATACATCACCAACATTCGCCATAGAAGCATGTTGCTTTGGTCTTGTAGGACAATCTTGAGCATAGTGACCATACTTGTCACATCTAAAACATTGAATTTGAGAGAGATTTCTCTTCTTCTTTGAATTAGGAGCAGCATCTGAATTCTTGTCTCTATTCCTCTTGAAATTTCCTTTTCTCCTTTCTCTTCCTTTCTTCTTTGAAATTTGAGCTGCAAGTACATGAGTGTCTTCATTGTGAGAGCTTCGACTGATCTGTAATGTCCCCTTCTCATTGATGCTCTTTCAGTGGTCCATTAGCCTATTCCTGAGACCCGTAGGCTAGGTGGAATGAAGGATTAGGGTCTGGCATTGATGAAACAAGGACTTACTATTTTTAGTAAGTTAGGGAATGACCATTCTGGTGTTACTGTCCTACTGAGCTCTCCATGTTTTGCCTCTGGACGCGATGATCATGCTTTTCTGAGCATTAATTCTTGACTTACTATTTTTAGTAAGTGGCAGTGTGGCACAATTCTATTTTTGGCAGTAGACAGGGTTCTGATTCTGCAGCAGTTTTGGTGGTTGTTCTGACTCAGTTTCATCCTAGCAGTGTTAATAATCAGTACCAGAGCCATATGCGAAATAATTGAATATTAATTCCTTATCCTAAGGTTTAATATTTAATTAATCTGATTATTGACGACTGATTAATGAAAAATTGGGATTAATGCCTATTTTTCCTAAGTTCTTGGCGAATTCATGTTTATTAAAGAGATATCGAAATATTGGGAAAGATATTATATTTTTTATATAACTTATCTCTAATATTTGCCAAAGTGCACGTGGGTCCTTGCTTTAGCGTGGGTGTTGACTTATGGGGAATGGCGCCTCTCTTGGGGTCCACATGTAGTGGAGTGAAATGCAAAGGAAAAACGCTGAAATTCAAGGAAATGGCATTTGGGTTTGAGGTGTGCGGAGTTATAAGTATGAGACTTGGGCTCCCATTTTCATATCTTTGAAAATTGCATCGTTATGCTGCCGGTTTGGCTACTGAAAATCTGAGCTTCGAAGTTGGCTTCCTAGCCGAGTCTCAGTTTCGTACTTGCAATATAGTACCTAGCTGTGCCCTTGTGTTCCCATTGCTGATGGGTTAATGAGTTGCAGAATTATGGAGTGTTCGATGTTGGATTTGAGTGTTTTTGGTTGCTGGTCGTGGGATTGCTGAAAGTGAATTTTGCTCACATCTCTTAACCAGGCGACTCCATCCATCTGGGTACTGGCTCATTCTTCCTTCATGCCATGGCGATACAATGTGTGAGTTTTTAGCTATTTTGATTGAGCAATGATTTTATTAGACAAAATCGAACTTCCAGGGTATAGCATGGGTTTTTGCATTTGCCTTGGGATGCGTGCCAAATAAATAATGGTTTGTTTGAGTTGTAATTTGGTTGGGATGATATTGTTAGAATTATATTGGGAGATTGGGATTGATTTCATGTGATTTGGGTAAAAAATGAGTGAGTTATGAGTGTTTTGATGTTTCCATAGGCTGCTGAAACTGTACTTTCAGCCTGCAGATCAGTGTAACAGAAAATTACAGTCTTGTTGTAGAAATCTACAATTAATCTTCTCATCTCATCTCTATATTGTAAGGTTGTTTCAGTAGTACTGATCATCCCTTCTTTTTGCTTTCATTTGTAATTCTCACTGCATAAGTGGAAGAGGCTGGCTTGCCGCCTTCTAAGTTTTGTAATTCAGTTTTTGTAATCAGTCCTCTCGCTGAATAAGTGGTCGAGTGATAAGTTCAATACAATGGTTCTCCCGTTGAATAAGTGGTAGAGTGATAGCTTAATGTAATGTCCTCCCGCTGAAATACGCGGTAGAGTGATTGAACTTCAGTTTCTTGTAATTGTCCCTTGGTCAGTTTACCGCCAAGAGTTTGGTTTCTATCTTGTTGGAAAAGCAGAAGGGGCTGGCTTGCCGCCCAGGCATTGTAATTTTCAGTTTGATTATTGTTGCTAACGATCCCCGAAACACCGTATGCTCTCACCCTCCCAGTCTGGGCTCTCGGTGAACAAATGGTGGAAGGGTTCCCTTTTAGTTGTTGGATTATTCCTCTAACCTTAACGGGTTATTTGTTGTGGATGAATTGTTATTGGCCTAAAAAAACAAAAAAAAAATTAGTGGGATATTACACGATCCCTCTTGCAGTCAACCTGGATTCTTCTTGAATACAGTCAGCCCTAAGGCGATCAAACTTTGGTAGCTTAGATCTTCCACTGATACCTTGGATAAAGGGTTCCCAAGATTGAGGAAGACCATTGAGAGCCAATGTCACTAAATCTCTATCTTCAACTATATCTCCAATAGCATATAGTTGGTCCTTCAACTCAGTGATCTTCATGAAGTAGGGGATGATTGAATCTCCTTTAGCCATCTTTTGATGTAGTTGTTGCTTTGATGCAAGAGCTCTACTAGTATTATTGATCTCCTATAATCCTTCCAAAGTCTTGAACATCTCTCTAGCTGTCTTCAACTTGGATATAATAGGCACAAGGTGATCTTTTACGGAATCAATCAAAATCTTCTTGGCCTTAGTGCCATTCTTTCTCCATTGAGTTTTCTCATTCTCATCATTGGGTTCTGGCACTTCCTTCTCCACAAAATTGAGAATATCATTATCTTCTAGTGCAATTAGAACTATAAACTTCCAAGAGGTGAAGTTAGAGGCACCATCAAGTCTATCTTCGACCTTGAGTCCGTTCACCATTTTTGATGCTAAGATAGACACACTAAGAATGAGGAGATCATATGAGGGTTTGATGCTTAATAAATTCTAATTATGATCTTCCTTAAACCTGCTTTGATACCATGTTATTTTTTATGATCAGAATTAGATTAAGCAGAAATCAAACAATAATTGAACAATTGACACAAGAACACAGATTTAGAAGTACATAATCTTACTTAATACAGCCTAGATGACATAACTAAGATCATATAAAGATTATTTTACTGATAAATATATATATTCATTCTTAATATAGATCATACCCACCAGAATAAATAGGAATACTCAAGTTCTGAAGGCACGTGAATGCTTCCCTTCCTGATAATGAAGATATTTCGATCCTGTCCTTGGAGTATTGATCTGCATTATATATTTCCCCACCAGCCTTGGAAAATCATGTCTTTTCATTGCTACGTCCCTTTTCGAGAGTGACGTCCTTTGTAATCTAACCATTGTTTCTTAATACTTTGCTGCCTTGTTAACATGTTCCTCTGCATTATATATTTCCCCACCAGCCTTGGAAAATCATGTCTTTTCATTGCTACGTCCTTTTTCGAGAGTGACGTCCTTTGTAATCTAACCATTGTTTCTTAATACTTTGCTGCCTTGTTAACATGTTCCTCTTCACTTAATCGTTGACAATTATCTGTTCACTTAACTGCACCCTTGATTTATATCGTTTGTCTTTTAAGATAATGGGATCACTACTTTAGTCTTTTAATAGTTGTTTAGCATAAATTAAATGTCATTTCTTATACCAATCATCGCTCCTTCAATTAGAATTGCAGCTTTTAATATGCTGCTGCGTTTTGACCCTTAGATAATTATTGCCCTTAGTTAATTGATGCATGATCCTTGCCAGGTGTTATAATCCTTGGCATAGCATGTTACTTCAGAAAATCGTGAAGTCTCATAAATGAGATAATTTTCTGATCAATGGTGTCCCTTGATTCATCTATTTCTGTTTTCTCACTGGGTAAGAAGTTGTTGATAAGAGGGGACATGACAAGTACTCATCTCACCACAAAGATTTTCTATTATGCATTTGAATAACTATATGAACTACAAACAAATACTATTCAATGGTTAAAATTGAGACCAATGAATTTGTATTAATCATAGGAATTTTTGACATAAGAAACATTCTACAAGTGTGAGACTGAAGGTAGCAATTCTTAAAAAACACTCAAAGCTACCAATGAAGAAGAGAGAATGAGTGTTGAACATAGATCTTACTAAGTACTTATTGGATTTGAACACGATAGACTGTAATGTCCCCTTCTCGTTGATGTCCTTCCAGTGGTCCATTAGCCTATTCTTGAGACTTGTATGCTAGGTGGAATAAAAAAATGAGGGTCAAGCATGTTGGTTGAAAATTTTGTACACTTGTGAAAGCAAACAAAATTGTGGCTTCAACCACAGTTGTGTGAGTATGAAACTCTCCTAATTAAGGGAAGGCTCCCCCTATCTATCTAAAACTGAAATAAAAACAGGATGGGACAATAGTCTTCCTTCTTTCTTCAAGAAAGACAATATCCTTTTCTCTTCACAGAAAAGGATAGCGGTTGAATATGAACAGCAGTAACTACTTTCAAGTGAAATGAGAGAAAGGAAATGAAGTTTCCTGAAAGCGCAAAGACTTCCGTCACTTCCTTCGGGATGGGACAACAATATCAAGCTCAAAGACTTGACTATTGGGAGTCCTATCTACCCTTTGCTATACTAAATTTTACAACGAATAAAATACAACAGCTCAAAGACTGGAATAATCTATTCTTTTAACACAAAGGCAAGAACTAATACAAGCTCAAAGACTTGCTGTTATTTATTATCAAACAACAATTTTTCTCAAGAATAGATGCAAGCTCAAAGACTTGCTGCTCCTTCTAGAGATTTTCCTATTTTAATTAATCTTCTCTACTTGTAGCTCAAAGACTTCAAATCAGATTGGACTAAGCTCCTTTAGAAACACTTTGCATGGGAGAAATAAAAAGATTCAAACTCAAACACGTAGCTCAAAGACTCAAAATTTGAGTAATCCTTCTTTATTATTCTTCAAAAACCTTCAATTCACA
The DNA here is from genome assembly GCF_030272615.1 of Cryptomeria japonica. NCBI lineage: Eukaryota > Viridiplantae > Streptophyta > Pinopsida > Cupressales > Cupressaceae > Cryptomeria > Cryptomeria japonica. The sequence continues at coordinate 417,440,465 of NC_081411.1, read as the reverse complement.
TACATAAGCTCAAAGACTTCTTGCTGTAAATTTGGCAGAGTTTTCGCTTGCTTTCCAAAAGATCAACGATACAATGGACCTTCTCTTCTATTTATAGGAGAGGAACCTTGAGAAAAAGGTGGGAGGATCCTAACTAACTAGAGAAATTTCCTCAACCACCAAGACCTATTCAACAACTAGCTATGACTTATTCAAGGTTACAAGTCCTATTCTAAATTGACTTGTAACCTGCCTACTTGTAATTACAAAAATGCAAGTGATGACAACTTGCGATTATGAAAATGTTTTTTACAAGTAAACTTGTCGAAAGGGAAACTACAATTCTGAAATTACAATTTTGAATTTACAACCAAGTGTTAAAAACACTTAAGTTGCAACTCTTGAAGACATGAACAATTCGAACTTCTGAATAACTTTCTGCAATTCGTCAGGATCTGGTTCATGAGTATTCATAGCCACCACCCTAGTCTTTACGACGGTATCATGGCATTGGCATAGCGTGGAGTTGCCCTTTTCCAACGCTGACCGGATTTCCTGCAACTCAGTTTGATACTTAATCAATATTTGAATGGAAGCGGCTGAAAATTGTTCACTTCTCCATTCATCATGAATCTTGAGTTGCAGATCTGCTAGAACTTCTTCCTCGGGCAGCAACTCATCATTCTGATTTAGAATGTCGCAGGATGCCTTTCTACAGTGGGAGGTAACATCTTGAAAGATTGCTTCACGCAACTTTAAGGCCTCATCAATTTCTTCAATGAGTGACTTGAGAACACGGGATTTGTTCTCCAGAAGTTCCTCATATTCAATGTACATGACTTTGGAAGGAATTACATCATGCACCTGAAGAATGCTCAGTTGTTGTTGAGGCATCTTTCGCCAGGAAACTAAATTCTTCTCAACATTCTCCAAATTTAGTTTGAAAGCACCCAAAATTTGATTCAGCTTTTCTTCAATGATTTCCAATTTAACCATTGTTTCAAATACCTGTTTTATGACTTGTGAACATAAGTCATGCAATTGATCAACCCAAGTGTCTAAGGCTTGAACCTTTTGAGCGGCTCTCTCAACACCTTGGACTGGTTCACTGACACTGGAAGAAACAGGTACTTGGCCTCCTCCATTTGAAGGTTGAGTAATACTTTGAATGGCTGCCGGCTGCCATGAGTCTCTGATTCTCTACTTCCAACTGATCTTTCTTGGCCAGAACTTCATCATACCGCTGTACCAATGTAGCCACTATTTGCTGAGCATCATGTTTGACAACCTCATGAGTCTGCTTACCTAGTTGCACTTTTGTGATCCGATAATCAGCTGCCTGCATTTCTTCAACTGGTTTATCTGATGTTGGTTCAGCGATTTCTGCCACTCATCCGATTTTCATCAACAATCACCCTTGAAATTGCCTTGGCCCTCTTAACAGCTTTAGGTCTTGATTGTTTCAACTGTCGATAGTCAAAGGCAATAGGTGAGATCACCTGCTTCTTCCTCTTTGCAATGAAGGAACTTAGCCATGGAGGTAAAGCCATTAACTTTGACTCTGGAAAAGAGGGAGAAGCAGTTTCTGTTTGAACAACTGCGGTGACCCTGGGAGAAGTGTCCGTCTGAACAGCCACCATAGTTTGCTGAGTGACGACAGGATGTGATGAAGATGTCATGAACTCATCAAAACAAGTCATGGAAGTATCAATATCAAACAAAGGCACATATGAAGGATCATCCGAAAAGATATTCAACAAATTTTCCTGAGAACGATCCTGAGATGGTTTTGCTGCTGAAAGTGGAAGAACATCCTGTGGAGATTATGAAACTGAAGGGACCGATTGAGAACTCACATCTATCACAGAAGGAAACATGGGTACCTCAACAGGAAGTGAAGAAAGGGAATTGTGTGGGGATTCCGTAGAAGGCGACTGAGGGGCATTATCAGATTGAGTTTCTTCCTCTGAACCTTCAGGATCAACCACACGAATTTCTAGCTGTGACTTTTCCTTGCCTTGGACTGTTGTTTCCTGGGGAGGAAGCACTTGCATGGCTGACTCGCAATTTGATCCTCGTACTAGAAGAGGATGCACCTTCTTTATTGTCCAGTTGAATTTCAGACTTCCGCCCAAGAGGACCTGTAGAATCTTCTTCTTTACCAACCTTAATCTTGATGAGCTTGACACCATTGTTCTTAAGCCAGATATTGGTATTGGCAAGAATTGACTAAAATCTATCCAAGATAGAAGTGTTTTCCTTATGGGACCAATGAATAGAAGGAATCGGAGCCTCATCAACATGCTGATTGACAAACTTAGAATCAAGAATGTTTCCATCATCAATCATCCCTTGTGGCATGTCCACGAGGTTTAGGTCTACAATCTGTTTTGCAGTGAGTCGACAATAATCCATCTTGCGAATCTCCTTTTCCGTACGAAGATCAACCCAAATATCTTCTATTTGATGCACATGAATGAAGGTCTTCTTGATCTTTTCCTTCATGCCTCGGTAATCAAAATCAACTCTAGGTTTGAATCTTTTGAGTCTGATTTCCTGCAACTCAGTCTCCATAGCCTTGGCCTTGATTGAAGTCATTAGAGAATATCGACCAATCTTTAATGGGTTATTGGAAGAAATACCCATACCAACCTTGTGCCTGGCTGATTGATGTGTATGCACAGCCATGATCTGTCTTCCCAATTCCATAAGAATAATCTTATCGGTTGGGTATCGTGGGAGCATATAAGGCTGCCTGCCATAGCACCCAACTCTCATGTAGGTAAAAGTTGGAAACTGGAGAAACAAACAACCATATTCTTTCACCCTTTCCCACGCTTCATCTGAAACTCTTTTGTTCTTCAGGGTTTTGTCAAACTGACACAGGAAAATGACCAAAGAAAGCGTCTTGAACTCTTCTGAAATGAGACCTACTTGGCCTTAGAGGCAACTGATCATAGTATTCCCAAATTGGTACAAGCATGCGGTCACCCTTGGTGGAAAGACCTGGAAAATGTCTAAGTGAAGCAGCAATATACATGAGATATGAATTCATGTAGAAGGTGAAAGTAGTAGGGACGACTGCAAGTTGCTCACACAAAGCATCATTGATGATCTCACCCCAACAGATGTGCTGAGACTGCCTTATTAACATAATAAATTGGTACATCCAAGGTTCAAAAACATTGGAATGTTCCAATCCCATCATACGACTCAGAAGGGTAATAGTATCGCCAATCTCATTCTTGAAATCAGATCGATATAACTTAGCCCATCTGGTAAGCGCAGTGTGAGGTTCATGAATCCATTTGTTGATATGCCGCTTACAGTCATTTTCCCTTCTAGCAAAGTATTCAGCTGCACTTTCCTTGGAGATCTCTATATAGAAAGTTTCAGAAGGTATTTTGAAAACCCTCTCTATAGCTTCTGCATCCAGGCGAATGATCACTTCCCCATCATCATTCTTAATAACTCGTGTCTCTTTATCAAAATGATGAGCACCTGCTAACACAAATTCTAGTTCTAGGGAAGCAACCAGAAAGGATGCGGCATGATGGATATGGCTGTCCAACAACCGTTGCATGTCTCCCTCCTTCGGATCTTCAATCCTTTGTATGAATTCAGACATGTCAACATGCCCTATCTCAGTATCCTTGATATGATCAAGGGAGGAAGAAACTTGTGACTGCGGGACTTCATTTTGGTATTTATCATACCTGTATTTCATCTTCTTTGGAGTGGGAAATGATGGCACATCTGTCATCTGAAAACAACTGGAAACGTTGCAATGTAAATCCAAGAGTATCAAGGCAATATCAAAGTCAGTATCTTCAGACATTTTTACTCCTCCAAATGGGAAAGTTCAACTTTCGTACTTGGGCTTTGTGAGAGGAAATATAAGAGGTGGAAAGATAAGCTTCTGACTTATTTCGGGTTTTGAAACATGTTTTGCAAGTAAGAGGGAAGTACAAACGTGCAATCGGGTTTCTAAACTCCGAATGCAACTATACTCGCAAAACACGAAGCATGAAAGGAGAATGAATTATGAATTTTCAGTTTGGAAGTTGGGAAGAACACATTTGCAATTGGTTTTCTAAATCCAAATGCAAACTTACTTACAAACTGAAAATCGAAGGAATGGATGAAAAATGGTATTTTAGGCATGCGGGAAATGACGAAGATGACAAGTACGGATGAGGGAATTGGAAGCGGAGAGGTGAAAAATGAAGTTCAAGAAGATCATTTGGAACTTTGCCATGCAAAAATGGGAATGACTTTCAACTTGCAATCCGGATTTCAAAACCCGAAATTGGGAAGAACTTGATTTTTTCGTCATTGAAACTTTGATTTTTGGACCAAAGATGGTTAAGTCTTTGTCCAACAAAGGGAAGAACTCAAGAGTTAGAACTTTTTATACTTGCACATTTCTTTTCAAATTGGGAAGATTGCAAATTGGGAAGAACACATCTTTCTTATTTTGAAACTTGATTTTTTTTTTGGACCAAAGAAGGTTAAGTCTTTGTCCAAAAAGAGAGGAACACAAATTTTCCTCTTACTTGCAATCGGGTTTCTAAAACCCGAATGCAAGTAAAGAAGGAGAAATTCCAAAGGGGAAGAACAACTTTTACTTTACAAATTTCTTTGTAAAATGGGGAATTTCCTCTCATAAACCCAATATGAACATGAAAAAAACTAAAACTTAAACAAGAAAATGCAAGGAAAGAAACAAGAAAGAAATACAAAAATAAAAATTACCTTTGCAAAGATGAGGAGAGATCCAAGCTTGTAGAATCAACCAAACATGGAAGATGAAACCCTTTAAATAGCATTTAAACAAAGGAAGAAACTTAGCCACGCATGGTGACCAAAGAAAAACCGATTTGCTATAAAAACGCCATGTAAAAATGCCAAAGAAATGGTTTGAAACTGATTTCATTTACCATTAAATACAAGACAAAGCAAAAACAACTTAGGATTGAAAGCATACCTTAAATGAGAAAGGTGCGAAATCTTGCAAAAAACGTGACTGGTTTTTAGGGCCTTTTTTGCAAATCCGAAACCAAAAATGCGCATAAAATGGTTTGATAAATGCTTAGAATCCAACGTTTTTATAGTTGAGCCAAAAATGCCTTAGGAATAGATAGATTCGAGTCCCCAAACCATGGCAAATCGCATGAATGCAAGATTCAGAAAAAAAAACGTTGAAGAAGACAAATGGTGAAAATCAGTTGGATAAATGCGTGGAAGAAGGGTTTGAATCCTTCAAAGTTGCAGCGAATCCACACTTGGAAGGAATCCCTAAATTTCCTCCAAAAAATTCGAACCCAAATTAGCTTGCAAAGGCATGGAAGAAATTTCAGGTTTTAGGAATAAAACAACAAGTTTTCAAAATGTTCATATTTTTGCCTCTAAGGCAAATTTCAGGTTTTAGAAAAGGAATTACAAGTAAAATTACTTGTAATAGGGAAATAGAATTCCCTTTACAAGTGATTTTACTTAAAACATGCAAAGGGATTTTAAAATCCCATTTACAAGTTCTATTTAAAAATTATAAAAATAACTTTAAGTTATAAAGACATGTAAAGGGGTTTTAAAAACCCGTTTACAAGTTTTACAAAACACTTAAAGTCATGCCACTAGTAATGGGGGTTTTAAATCCCTTATTACTAGTTTTCCAAAAACTTGCAATTGGAGAAAAATTCCCCTACAAGACTAAAAGCTTCAAGGGGGTTTTGAAAAACAAATTACCAGAGACTGGTAATCATCGAAAAATTCCCCTACATTGAAGCGAAAACATAGCAAACGGACTCGAAACGCGACGAAATTCGAAACGTAGCCTAAGGATGGATCAACGATCAATCCAGTCCAAGGATGGGGCGAATTTCTACCTCGGGAAGTGTGCCATAGAGTAAATTTTTTCGTTTTTTAACAAAAATTTCTATGTGATAGTCCAATTTTTGAAATAAAAAATTGAGGACAACAAAGCATTGATGAGGTGAGAACTTACTATTTTTAGTAAGTCAGGGGTTGGCCATTTTGGTGATACTGTCCTATTGAGCTCTCCATGCTCTGTCATTGGGCGCGAAGATCATGCTTTTCGGAGCAGTAGTTCATGACTTACTATTTTTAGTAAGTGGCAGTATGGCATATTTCTATTTTTGGCAGTGGACAGTGTCCTGATCCTACAGCAGTTCAGTGGTCTTCCTGGCTCAGCTTCATCCTAGTTTTGACAATAATCAGTATTGGAGTCATAAGTGACATAATTGAATATTATTTCCTTATCCTAAGGTTTAATATTTAATTAATTTGATTTGTTTACTATTGATTTATTGGCTTTGGAAATAGTGCATAATATCTCCTAAGTGCTAGGCGAATTTTATGTCTAGAAGGGGACGTCAAATTATTAATGGAGATATTATTTTATTTCATCTCAAGTGTTTGCTAAGTGAAAATCATGGTCCTTGCTATTTGGCGTGAGGTTTGACTTGAAGAATGGCGCCATCCTTGGGGTCCACATGAGATGTAATGAAATGCAAATGGGGAAAGATGAATTTGAAGCATTTGCATTTGAATTTGGTGATGTGAGGTTATAAATAAGAGCCTTGGGCTCCCATTCTTGGCATCTTGAAAATTTGCATTGTTATGTTGCCGGATTGGCATCAGAACTTTGAGGCTTCGGAGTGCGTCTCCCTAGTGCTTCCTGGTTTCGTACTTGAAATATATTACCTAGCTGTGTGCTGTAATCTACCATATTCTCAGTGCGTATCTTAGTCCTTTTTGGTGTTTGGAGCGATTTTGGAATTTGTTGGTTTGCCTGTGGCTGAAGTGCATTTTTGATCATACCTCTGCTAGAGTGACTGAACGTTATGGGTATTGGCTCATTCATCCTTCCTAGTACTGGCGATTTACACTGTAAGTTTGTGGCATCTTTGGTTGAGCTTTAAATTTATTAGATAAAATCGAAATTCCTTAGCTAGGCGTGGGGTTTTGAAGTGCATTGGGATGTGTGCCAAATTAATAAGGGAGTTATGATAGCTTGTCTTTGGTTGGTTGTCATCGTAACTAGTCTAGTGTGGGTTTGGGACTGATTTTGGGTGTTTTGGATAAGTATTGAGAGAGTTGTGAGCATTTTAGTGATTCCTTAGGTTGCTGGTTTTGCAATTCCAGCCTGCAGATTTGATGTTAGCAGAATTTCATGTTCTTATTTGGATATTCAGCATTACTCTCTTCTCACATCATCTTTATTATTGTAAGGTTAAGTAGTAGTACTACTAACCAATTCTGATTTGTAATTCTCACCCCGTTGAAAAGTGGAAGAGGCTAGCTTGCCGCCTATTATCAAGTAAATTGTAATTTCAGTCCTCCCACTGCATAAGTGGTCGAGTGATGTCTGAGTGTAATGGTCCTCCCGTTGCATAAGCGGTTGAGTTGAGATTGTTATGTAATTTCAGTCCTCCGACTGAAATATTGCAGTTGAGTGATTTGTGCCTTTGTGTGTCTCTCTTGGTTGGTTCACCGCCAAGTTTCTTGCATTCCCGCTGGATAAGCGGAAGGGGCTGGCTTGCTGCCCAAGCATTGTATTGTTTCCAGTTATTTGAAGCTAACAATCCCCTCAACACTGTATGCTCTCACCTTCCCACATTGGGCACTTGGTGATCAGAAAGTGGAAGGGTTGCTTTTCCAGCATGTTTCAGTTTATGCTTTCTAACCTTAACGGGTTATCTGTTTGTTGATGACTATTGTTGGCCTCAAAAACAAAAAAAAAGTAATTGGGATATTACATAGACTAACTTCAAAGCTGAATGAAAACTTTTGTAACATAGGTTTTGTACAAACTTTCATTACCATTAATGTGCTCAAGATAGTTTTGTATAAGCTCTCGAGAAGAATTTTTAAAGGAAAAATAAGAATAAAATAATCCCAATAAGCTCTTGCTTTAAAATTTTAAAGGACAAGTCATCCCTACCTTCTAAACTAAGGAAATATTTTTATCCTAAAACAATTAATGCTTTTAATTTTGATCAAAATTATAATGACTTCAAAATATAAAATAGTTAAAAATGACTGTTTATGAATCGTCATTTTCTATTAAGTATCTAAATTTGAATTATCAGAATAATTTGGACACTTAGGAGATAATGTGCTATCTTTTCCCCTCGCCAATCAAACTCAATCTGAGAACTCTGTGATTTTCATGATTGGAGGCTTTTTTCTGATTCTTCTCTATCTATGTTGTTAACAAAATAATATTGCTACTTATAAACAATATTTGGTGCTTACACAACTTAAGTCTGTATATACCGATTCTAATTACAATCTTCATCAATTAATCCATATTGTTGACATTGGAGGCTGATTCTTCTACTCAAGTTGTGATTAATGCTCAAAATAACTCTCCAGCATATCCACATTATATTCAGTAAACGTGAATGACAAAGGTGTAGAAAGGTAGAATATCCCAGTCAACAATCTCTATCTTCCTGCAACTTAGATGGCACTTGGCAATTACCCATCCACTTTGGAATTTGATAACCCCCAAGATCTGCTATCACCTGGCTTTGAACTATTTAGAACACCATTACACAAGGAAATTGAAATATCCCCTGTTCTGAAATGACTGAAACAAGGAATATTTAACTGTCCAAACTGTTTGTTATGCTGTTCTGAGATTTGGGTGTTATGCTGACAGAGTGTTCAGAAATTTTCAGTCTGGTATGAAGGTTGTCACACAAGTATTTCTCATAATTTAACAACTACAAATGACAATTATTGATTGAATGTTTACTAGTAATGCATATACGACTATCTTATGATATATCATATCAGATTAGGTCCACAAACATGAAGTTACAGCTAGCTGACATTATGACAAACAATTGACATAAGACCTCAGAAAATCATGAATGATGATGCAACCAAATACTCCTTCCTTTCTTATTTCATATGATGCTCAAATAGGACATTACATTGACAACATTATGATCAAAATACATAGACCTTCAATGATGAACACTTTCAGGTTTTCTGAAGACAAGTGACAGCTATGGACTCATCCATTCACACTGAGATTACAATGAATTAATAATGCCAAAAGAACCTGAGGTTTAGCGCCTTGAAGAAGCAAGCAATATCACGGACTATGGAGCCTCCAATGAGTCAATTTGTCCTCCTTAACAAATCGCCCCTGCTGCTGCTAATGGAGGTCTGATACATTCATGAATGACAGCTGCAAGTCCTCCAATCTTCTTCTAAAATGATCGCCTTCCCTTCGCCAATGTAGTGCTATTCTTATTGAGGAGATTTGATGCCAAAAATGTGAGATATGAGCAAAATCGAAGGTATAGGCTGACTGCCACGATTTTGCCTCAGACTGATATATCACTGATTCCTCCACAAAAACACCTCCAAATTGCCTCAAGATGAATCGCCTAATTCCTCCAAAAATATCACTGACCTTTGTAGGAAGATTTGATGACTTCTTGATGAGATCTGATCCAATTCGTGGGTTATGAGGTGAAATACGAACTTTGTCTCAGACCTAGAAATTTACAACAGCAACTCACAAGTCTTCTTCAAGATGTCTTCTAATAAAATTGGCTCACTACTCCCATCAAAATTGATATGCTATGGGCCTTCAATCTGAAAATCTGATAATAGCATGAACCTATCCACTATGGAAATATAATAAACTCGATAAGCACACTTAGGAAGACTGATTTGTCTCCCTCTCTAAACAGCAACCCCTCGGAAGATCTCTCACTTCCTTAGTTATGCAAACCATCGGGAGTTTTCGTTCCCAAATGATTGTCTGCAGAAACCCTTGGCTCCACAAGTCTACACAAGAAGAGATATTCGCAACAACTGATGATCAACAATGAACCACCTTCCTCTATTTATTCTTTTCATATCCAATCATGTGATTCCTTCTAGAAGATTCTCTTCTTATCCTGTAGGTACACTTTATTATTTTATCACACATTAATTTAATTGCACTTTTAAAATATTATTATATTATAATTAAATTGCACACGTCTCACAATACGTGTAATCTCCTTATTTTGCCATAAAATCAAGTAGACATGAAATCTGAAATCGTAAATTACTACAAAACGACCCCCTAAACAATCCTCTTGGCCTACAAGGTTCAAGTGATAGGCCAATCCCGTGAATATCTGCGGACTAATGAGAAGGGGACATTACAAAAATAGTAGCAGTCAGAGAACATTCTAATTTCAAACTCAATAAATTAATTAATAAATGAAAAATTATTAATTAATTTACCTAATTTCTAATTTTCATCAATTTCTTAAATTCCTAATTTCTTAATTTCTACCTTTTTTCTAATTTCCTAATTTTGATAATTGATATTAGAGGCAATTGATTTCAAAATGGCAAAATTTAGTGAAAAGAAGAAGGTTATGACACCTTCTATGTCATGAATTATGACATATTGCCAATGCAAAGCTTAGAGAACTAGAACCTTATGACATCTTGCTATGTCAAGAGTATGACGCATGAAGCACAAAAATAGGGAGAACTAGAGACAAGTTAATTAGGTGGAAATTAAAATTAGGAAATTAGAAAAAAGGTGGAAATTAAGAAATTAGGAATTTAAAAAATTGATGAAAATTAGAAATTAGGTAAATTAATTAATAATTTTTCATTTATTAATTAATTCACAAAGAGGAATAATTAGCCAATTAAATAAACATTTAATTGTGACAAGAAGACTTAGGATAAATAAATAATTTATTAATCCTAGAGGAAGAAATGACAAACAAGGTTAAACGATTAAATCACAAAACCCTAGAAGATAAATTAGTAATGCGAGAATGACAATTAGGTCTTGATTGAAGAAAATTGATATCGATCATGATTCTAATTAAATGATTTGATTGATAAATGCGTCGAGGAACAATGACAAATCGATCCAAATTGACATGATTGAAGAGGACAAGGATCGATGACAAATCGATCGTAAAACGACGAGATTGACAAGTTGATAAGAGATTGACAAGATCGACCAAAATCATGATTAAAGATTGTTATCGATAAGACCAAATTCGAAAGCGAGACAAATGAAGAATGTAGAAGAATGACTCGATGCTTGCAAATGATAAAAATCAAGTGCGTAACATAGGAGAAATGTTAATGCGATGCAAAAACCTAAAATGAGGCAATGCGCAAATGTTAAAGTACGATTCCGCAAGCGTTGACCATTTTTAGGTGTCTACACTTTCAAATGGTAAATTGTAGCTCTTTCAACAAACTGAATAGATTTTCATTTTTTCCTGTGCCATCATCACAAACGTTCCTACTCCGCTATTGAATTGTTCTTCCATATGACACCAAATCCTCAAGTTCTTGCCATTGAGATCCTTCATCCAGCCTTGGATGTGAGCTCGTTCTTGGCTCGGATACAAAATTCACAAGATGAGCAACATATGCTTTTAACTCGCTATTTTGTGCCTTTCAATTTGCTTTTACCTTACCATCTTTCTCTAAAATCTCTTTTGCATTTTTCCGTGGCAAATTGTAACAAGTCATTGTCACCTCGTTTACTAGTCCTAAGTTGGCCTCTAGAAATTAGAATCAGCAACTTGCAAATCTTGTTCATTTTTTTTCAAGGGAGCCATGGTGTTTGCATAAAGAGATTGGCCTCAAATCGTCGAAGGATTGAATCTCCTCTTTCTTCGGGATCAAATCAATAAATGTGTTATTTAGCTCTTTGGACATATACCTTTTAGCCCTAGACTCCTCCACCACTGCCACTAGGTCCTCCAAAATCTCCCAAAAACTTTTGAAAATAGAAAGAAGGGAAACCATCGGGTCCTGGGGCCTTGTCTCCTTCCATTGAAAAAAGAGCAACCTTGACCTCTTCAGAAGTTATTTTCTGCATTAGACACTCATTCTGCTTGTCAGTGATCATGTTTGGAATGAAGTCCAAAACATCCTCCTCCGATTCCATGTTATAACTGCTATCCTCATTAAGGAGCCCAGAGAAATAAGAGACCGCTTCTCTATTTATATCCTCCCTTTCTAGAAGATTATTGTCGTGCTTATCTTTGATTTGGTAGATTCGCTTGAGACACCTCCTCACTTTGACATAATGTTTCGATCACCCTCCCTAAGCCAACATTCCCTTGATTTTTCTCCAGTAAATTTCTTCCTTGGATAGAATCTCTAAGAGTCTTTGGGGCAACTTCTTTTCTTGATGGAAGTCCCATTCTGACATACCCTTTTCCACCACTGAACCATTCGATTTTTCTAGTTCAGTTTCGACCTTTAGTCTTTCAGCAAAGATGTTGCCAAAGTGAGTTCTATTCCATTCTTTCAGTCTTTCCTTAATGAATTAAAGTTTTCGAACTAAAGCCACAACCTTTATTTCCCTATAGTAAGAGTTTTCCTGCTACCATTTTGAGATTAAGGCATACAAGCTCTCATCTTTGAGCCACATCTTTTCAAATTTGAAAGGGCACCGTAACAACACCACATCACTTTGAAATGCTAGAACAATTGGGAAATGATCTGAACCCGTGAAAGGAAGTATGATAGCTTCCTAGGTAACTTGGCTATTACTCCAATTCTTAGATAAAATAAAACGGTCTAGCCTTTGGGCGATACAGCATCCACCACTTGCCGATTTGTCCAAGTGTAAAGACCACTTTTGAACTTGACTTCCATAAGATTATTGTTTGCAATAAAATTCGCAAAGTCTTGCTGGAACCTACCAAAACCTCCTATCCCACCCCTTTTCTCCATGGGGTTTTTCATAGCATTAAAATCACCTCCTATGATTACAAGCCTATCACACACAGAACTTAAGAAGAGATTTGATGCCATACTTAAGAACTCCTTTCTGTCTACCAGATCCATAACCTTAAGCACCACCCACCACCTGCTGGAAAGCACCATTTCACCTTTCGCATATTGAGGTTTCCTTAAGAAACCCAATCCTTTCGATGCCCCTTCCACATCAACGAAGACACCATCCCAATCCGGCCACGATTTTTTGAAACTTGAAATGTCGTTCCCTTTGAGCTTAGTTTCTTGGAGCATGTAGATAATTGGTTTTGCCTGATAAATGCCTCTTTTTATCAAGCATCTCTTGTCAAGGGCATTGCAGCCCCTGATGTTCCACGATAGGATTTTCATTGCTCCCCAAGAAGGGTACCGCCCTTCCCGGAACACAACTTTCTCTGTCCTTTGGCATTGCCAACCAATAGCAGTAATTCTCTGTTAGACTTTTTCCCCCTTTTCTTCTTTTCGCCTATGAGAGGTTTGGTAACTGTTGATGTGTTTTTTATGCACATGCGAACACAGAATAAAATACGGAAGTATCTTATCCTCTCTTGAGTAAAGTTTCCCGACTGCTGAAGATCTTGCCAAAGGATCAGTCGAGGCAACTCCAAGGTTCTTGTATGTAGGTTCTCTACTTGTGGGTAAGCTCTTTGTGGTATGATGTGATTTTGCTGGAATCACAAGGGGACTTACACTTGATGAATAAACGTCTGATTTGCTTTGAATATTGCTAGAACACAGGATTTCACTAGTCTAGATCTTGAAAAAAAAAAAGGAAAAGGATGAGGGCGAGGAAAGGATCTAATTCTGACACTAAGAATGTAAGAGCAATGAATGACCTTTGATGAAATTCTAACTAAGTCTTGTTTTGACATCCCAGGACCATCTCCACAAGGTTAGGCAAAGGTCTTCTTCTTTCACTCCATCCAAGCGTGGTTCGTTCCTGCAAGGCAAAATAGGGGATTTTGAGATTTTCGCCTTGGACCCTCTGGAAGGGTCAGGAGCGATTTTTAGGTTTTAGGCCTATTTTCCAATCCTTTCATCTTCAAATCACTTCCATGTTATAAAACATCTTACCCTACTCCCCTTCAAGTCATGAAAACCAAAATCTCATCTTGAAACGTAAGGAAAATAGGAGGATTTGGAAATTTCACCCTGGACCCTTTGGAAGGGTCAGGAGCGAATTTTCCTCTTGGCATCAAAACTTGCATCCTTAGCAATCCAACCCAACTTCAAGGCAATTCAAATGTCATTTTATACCCATGTCTAAGCTTGGCCTTGCCCAAAATTTGGAGAAAAGGATGGTTTTAGTGTTTTTCGCTCTGGACCCTTTGGAAGGGTCAGGAGCAATTTTCAAGTTTTGAGCATGTTCCTCCATCCTTTCAACTTCAATTCACCTTCAAGGCTAAAAAACACTTCTTCTTTCACGTTCAACCCAAGTTTCACTTGATTTCGCAAGGGAAAATAGGTGTTTGAAGAATTTTCACCCTGGACCCTCTGGAAGGGTCAGGAGCGATTTTTCTCATTTGGGCACAATTCCTTCAATCTTGATAAACATTGGCAATTTGGAGTCATTCCTAAGGCCTTCTTTAATCATGATCCACTCTAGATTTGGCATGAAACTAAGGGAAAAGATAGATTTTGCTCAATTTCGCCCTAGACCCTCTGGAAGGGTCAGGAGCGAATTTCCCTTCTTAGACCAAAATCATCATTCTTTCGAACCCAATCTTTATTGCAAGGTAAATTCTCATCTTTCTTCGCCCTAGGAACAAGGTTTTAAGCTCAAGCAAGGTTAAAAATATAGGCTTGCAAGGAATTTCGCTTTGGACCCTTTGGAAGGGTCAGGAGCGAAATTTCCTTCCTTGGCTAAAACACTCATTCCTTAACTCCTTCAAACGTCCTTAAAGATTTCAATATGCCCATTTTCTCTTTCAACATGCCTTAGACTTTTCAATTTGACCAAACAAGGCAAGAAATACCCCTCATAGAGATTTTCGTTTTGGACCCTTTGGAAGGGTCAAGAGCGAAATTCCTAATCTTGGCCAAAATCCTGACTTCATTTTCACATTTTTCCATCCAAACAAGTGTTTTGCCCTCAAAGATGCCTGGGAACAAGTTGGTTCTAAGTTTGGGTCAAACTAGAATGTCTTATGGAGATTTTCGCTCTGGACCCTTTGAAAGGGTCAGGAGCGAAATTCGCTTTGGACCCTCTGGAAGGGTCAGGAGCGAAATTTGACATTTTTAGACTCTCCGTCAGGATAATTTTATGGAATATAACATTTAAGTTGTCACTTATACTTTAAGTTATATTCCATATATACTTTCAGGATGTTTGAGAGTGGTTTCAGACCTCCAGGAGTTATATTGCAAAATCTAGTTTTTGGAGGATTCTTCAGTTTTCCAGACTTAGCCAAATTTCAGGATCAGGACATTCCAGACTTCATCACTCACCAACTTGACCTAACTCAAGTAGAACCTGCTATCCAGGTGATCCCCCTGGCGACACTCGAAAGCTAAAGGCTAACAGACAAAACCCTAAAAGACCTAGAAAACAAACCCTAGAAAGCAAAAAGCAGGGGTCCCCATTTGCAATGGGGCGATGTGTGAATACGTCACAACAGTAACCAAAGATTCAGATTGCTCGACTGTCCTTTTTTCCACAATGTCAACCTCATCTTCGTCGAAAAAATCTTCCTCTTGATTTAGATGGCTAGGGCTATCAAAACTAAGTCTTCTGGGTGATTTCAGGGCACTCCGAAAGTTCTCCTCTCTGGGAGAGGAACCCATCTCCCCTATGTCTTGAATTGCTCCAGGCCCATAGTGACTTTGTTTCAAAGGAGATCGCCTAGGATACACTTTGTTCGGTGTCGTTTCAATATTCTCTACCTCTTTCTCATGATTCACTCCAGAGGGAACACATAGAGTTGATCCCACCATCGAGCTGTCAAGGATCAACCCCATATTGTTCATTCTTTCTAAACAGTTCAAGTCCTCTAGGAAGGGATTTTACCCCATCCCTGAAACTCTAAGCTCCATAATCTCGCTATTGGCCACCAAAGATTGCATCGGGGCATTTTTAGGCACCCCACCGTTCGCGACACCTGCGTGTTGCATTGCTGTTGGAGGCAATGTATTATTTATCATTACTTGATTCGCCGTCATCTCTTTGGAAGCCTTCTTTGGATTTCTCATCTCTATCCCAATTTGTTCCTTTTCTTGGTTTGTTTCTATAGGATCCATTATAGTGGGGGGCATCTCCTCTCCCTCTTTGTTTGCCTTTCTCATTCCTCAACATTTCGAAGCATAATGTCCATACATCTTACACAATTTGCATAACTCTATGTTTGACTCTACTTCAATTTTCTGTAGCCAAATGCCCTCATTTGTTACTATTTCCAACTCCTGAGGCAGTTGAGGGATGGGACGCCATAGTTTACATATTCTGGTGTAGACACTGGAATCGATGGAGTCCACTACTTCATTTGACGTCAGGTATCTACCTAGTTTGTTCCCAATCATCTGCAAGGTATCTTTTTCCCAGTACTCCTACTGAAGGTTATACAGTCGAATCCAGAGTGGAACTTCTTCTATCCTAGCTTTGAAGGGATCAAAGTTGGGTTCCCAGTTCTTTAAAAAAGCTCCTCTGCCTCCTAGCATGTAAGGCTCGCCGTTCAAAATTTCCTCCTTCATTTTACCATCCCTGCAAATAATAAGAAAAAAATCGTTCGGGAGGGATTTAACAATGCAACTTGGGCCCCAAGAGTCTTCGCACCATTTTTTGACCTTAGGAATGGCTGGTCAATCACTCGCCCATTTGATGAAGAAACCCCTCTCTAAGAAAATGGACGACATTTTTCCATTCCTCATCCTCGATGTGCAGCATGACTCTTCAACCAGGTTTGGTCTGCACATTTGGCGACCTGGAAAGAGTCCTTTTAGGTTTCCAGACTTTCTCCACGAATCCGGGCTCCTTCCCTCCATTTTCCTGCATCCGAATAGGATAGTTCTTGCTGCCTCCCTTTCCTCGCCTGAAACCATTTATTTTCAAGCGCCTCCATTTTCTCTCAAAAACACTTGAGTAAGAAGGTCTATCCTCCCAAATCCGCTGAGGTGGTCGCCATGGGAGGAATCGGCCCTTTTGCAAACCCCTACCTCGCCCCTAAAAATCAAACCGTTTGGCACGTTGGCTCTCCATTATATGCACTATTTTTGCATCAGCCATTTCAAATTGCAGGACATGTTTTTTTCGATACTGCATCACTTTTCATTCACATGCTAAGTGTTGCTTCCACAACTATTTTACTATGATTAAATTAACTCAATAGAGAAGTATGGTAACCCCAACCCAATATTTCATAATTTGAGATGTTATTAGAATAATATCTTTAGTTAATTATTAATGGTCAATATTGTATGATACTGTAAATATTACATTTCTAATTTTGTTTCTGTTATTGTTTGTTTCTTAATAGAAACATCAATCTCTTGTAACTCTATAAATGATCTTTTGATCATTCATTTAATTCATTCAATTTTTACCAATTACCTGTGTAATATGGTATCAAAGTGGGATTAAGTTTTTTTGGAACAATTTTATAATTCTAAAAATTTTCGTTGAAATTTTTTAGTGAAAATTGTTTCGAAATTTTTTTCTGTGTTCATGATTTTTTTCATGAGCATTTTTCCTGCATTCATAAAATCAGTAAGCGGAAGGGTTTTTGTTAAATGTAGAACCGCGGGCCTGTAAAAAGGGTTTCGCATCCGTTTTAATTTTGCAACTCGCGCGACCTTCTGTGTTTACCATCAATGATTTTTGTGACCCGGTTTGTGGGTTTTTTTGACTTTGCTTGCTTTTTTGCATGAAGGCGACGCGGTTTTTTTTTGTTCGCGTTTTGTGTAGACTTCTTTCTCGTGATCTGTTCGCGATGACGACAATTCATTCTTCACGCGACTTCGACCTGCAAATTTTATTTTTGCATCGTGACTTGTTCCGGCTCATTTTATTTTTGCATTGTGACTTGTTCCGGCTCTGTGTTGCGACTTGTTTTTCGTGACCCCTGTGTTTTATTTTGGTTGGTTTCTAATGGTGGCAATTTTTTTGAAATCCCATGCGTTTTTTCGATGCCCTCTGTAACTTTTCTTCCACGCGCTAGGGTTATTTCCGGCGACAGCAAAAAAATCCTTTTCTGACAACTTCTGTTTTTAGCAGAATTTTCATGATCTGGCTTTGCGATTTTCGAGAGGATAAACTCGGGCTGTGTGCAAGATCCGAATTTTTGTATCTAGGGTTTCTTTTACGCATAGTTGAACTACTCACCGCGAGTTGCAAAAACTCGCCGAGTAATAACGACTTTACTCACCAGATAACTCGCCGAGTTTTGGCCAAAAACTTGGCGAGCCAAAACTCGGCAAGTCCGAGTCAAAAACTCGCTTGCCTGTGCTTGAAAATGCAAAACGGCAAAAAGGTTATTCATTTTGTGTTTTTTGATTGGTTTTTGGGCTGAGAAGGGTGAAGCTTGACTTGGAGTGACTTGCAAGGTGATTTGGAGTGATTTTTGAGTGATTCCAAGTGGGGATTTGAAGGGGATTTTCAAGAAAAATCAGATTCCTAGGTTAGTTTTTTTTTTTTTTTCCTATGCTTTTTTAAAACATTTTGTTTATTTTTTGTTGAATTTAGATGAGTTAGAAATCATTCCTAAGTAGTCTAATATCTTTTTAACTTATTTGAACAAGATTTAACACTAGTTTTGACAAGTTTTGTAGATGTTTTCACTATTTTTTTGAAGAATATCTAGTTTTCAAAACAAAATCAAGCCCTAATAGTTTTTTTTTTCTTTTTTGACTTTAAATGATGTCTAAATGTTTTTCAACTAATTTAGATAGTTTGCTAAATTGTTTAACTAAAATGTTAAACTTTTTTTTTTTCATTTTGTATGTGTAGGTTAACTAAGCATTAAATATGGCAAGTCATGATTGGCCACTAGAACCATGCGCATCCGGTTATATAGGCACCTGTTCTCGAGGTGCTAGAGATAGGGCTTGGAGGTATGCATATGAGGGACCCGAACTTGGGGAAGTTATTTGCATAAAGTGTGAAAGAGTACTTCATGGAGGCATCAACTGCCTCAAATACCACCTTGCTGGCATAGACAAACATGATGCTAGAGAATGCAGAGGAACCACTCCTGAAATAAAAAGAGAAATGAATGCCCTACTTGTAGATGGGGAAGAGGAGAAATTGCAGAGGGAGAGTGTAAAGCTAGCCATGAGATCAGCTATAGCTGGATCTCAAGGTGCTTCTATTGATATTGAAGAGGAATAAGAAGCACTTCAGAGCATAGTGGGCTCTCGGTGTGGCCCATGTATCCGCAAACCCACCACCACCTCGCCCATTGCATCTGGTTCCTCTAGTAGAGTACCTGGCTCTAGCAATGCTAGTGCCACTGTTGCATCACGATCAGGGTCCATAGGTGACTATTTTGTGCCCAGGAACACACCTGGAGCACAAGCATCATTAGAGGCCATTGGATGGAATAGGGAGGCACATGAGAAATGCCACATTGCATGTGCTGATTTTTGGTACTTCAACAACATTCCATTCAATGTGGCAGAAAATCCTTATTGGCTGAATTTGGTGACCACAATGACAGTTGTAGGAAAGGGGTACAAGGCCCCTACTCACAAGGAGTTGAGTGAGAGGTTAGTAAATTACTAAATAGTCCACTTGATTTCATTTTTAATTGTTTTGTAGATTTCTTGCTTATTAAATCAAAATTGTTTACTAAGAACTAATTTCACTTTGTTCTTGTAGGTTGCTCACAAATGCTGTTGGTAGGGCAAAGGAAGTGGTAGAGGAACAAAAAAATGAATGGGCAAAATATGGCTGCACCATTCTTTTTGATGGGCGGACAGATGGCAAGAACCACACCATTATAAATTTTTTGGTTGCTTGCAAGGACAATGTAGTGTTCTTGAAGTAAGTTGATGCCTCCAGCATGGTGAAAAATGTAGAAACATTGGCTGGAATGTTGGAGCAGGTTGTGATGGAGGTGGGGGTAGAGAATGTGGTGCAAATCATCACAGATAATGCAGCAACATATGTGTCAGCAGGTAGAATCCTTTTGAAGTATCACCTTTAGGCATTACTAATATTTTCATTTGTTGTACTTGTTGCTTTGTTTTACTTGGTTGCATCTTTCTTAAGAATAACTTCTTTTGCAGGAAGAAACTTCCAAGCGAGGCACCCCACTCTTTTTTGAACACCTTGTGCAACACATGTCCTTGACCTTTTTTTGGAGCACATAGGCAAACTTGAGTGAGTGACTCCAGTTCTGGAAAATGCAAGGAGGATCACCAAATATATTTACAATCACCCTTGGGTTCTAAATTTGATGAGACAACACACCCAAGGGAGAGATTTGGTGAGAGTTGGTGTCACAAGGTTTGCAATGATTTTCTTGACGTTGCAAAGTGTTCTTGATGCATTGACTTTTTTGAAACAAATGTTTGTGAGTGTGTTGATGTGTATTTTGTACACGACCAAACACAGAATAAAATACCCAGAGGTATCTTATCCTCTCTTGAGTAAAGTCTCTGAATGCTGAAGATATCGCAAAAAGGATCAATCGGAAGGACTTCAAGGTTCTGCTATGTAGGATCTCTACTCGCGGATAAGCACCAGTGGTCGTTGTGTTTACTGTTTTTCAAGGGGCCTTACGTACTTTCAAAGAAAGCTTGTTTGTGCAACTACCTTCCAAATGAGGAAACATGATTCTCCTAATACTAACAGATGTTCCAAAAAAGATCAAAAGGTAAAGGTTTCAAGGAAGAGATACTTAAACTAATCCTAAGAATGACTCAATGAGGACTGGTCTTGATAAGATTCTACCAATTTCAGTTTTGCCAAAGGATTACAACTCCACTGGAATTGGTGCGATCTTCTAAGGGGATTCAATGATTTTCAAATCACCAAGGAGATAGATACTATCACGGAGATACATATCAATACTTCTAATGATGATTGAACTCTTAATCAATCTCAATGTTTCCAGTTGACCACACAAGGCGTTCTTACAATCAGTAAGGAGCTAGTGGTTTGGAATGTGAGTCTTATCGAAGATCAAGCACAACATTCGTCCTTCAAACTTAAAATTTAAATGCTATCTCTACTAAGAGTGATTCAAGAAGATAAACAACCATGGAAATAGCCGCAAGGATTGCAATAAAACACCATAACTTCAATATTTTATTGATCTCACAGCCAAATAAATAACAATTGTTCAACTTTCTCTTTTCACTACTCAATTTTTTGCTGTTGACAATATTAAACTTATTTCTCTCTAACTTTCTAACTTTTCTAACCCTTTAAAATGAAATGAGTGAGGGCTTATATAGCATCCTCAAATACAATGAACGACCTAGATCAAAAGAAGATCGATGGCTGAGATTTTGACACCTAAACCCTAATTAGGGTTTGTTACAAAAATGTCCCCACTTAGATAAACATTATCAATCCATAGCCAATAAGAATTGGCACAGATAACGAGGAGACATAGACCAATAGGAATTAAGCTGCCACATCATCTTATAACAACTTTTCATCTAGAACTTTGTTCCCTTTCCTATGCTCTTTTCTAGCATATTCAATGAATCTGGACACAATTCCCTCAATCTCACCAATGGAAATCTCAGGAAGATTGTTCATTCGTTCTTCCAAGTGGAGGACTTGATCAAAAGCAGTGAGAAGAGTCGTCTCCCACCCAGGCTCAAGTTCTTTGGTCTTCTCAATCAGGAACATAGTAGCATACATCTGATCTCGCTGCCTTTCTGTGACAATGTTCTCTTCCTTGCAAAAGATGACCTTGATTCTGTCTTCCAACTCCTGGATGTCCACATCTGTCTCGATCTCAATCCGTCTATCAAGGATGGTACACAACACCTCAAACACCTTGTCTTGAACTGGATGGATGGTGCCTTCAACTCAGCTGCATCTGGTGTTGACGTCTTCGAAAAGAACTTCCTTTATCTGGAGCAGAGCTGAACACTGCAAGAGGCTATGGGTTCCTCCATCCATTATCTTTTCTTGTGCTAGAATTTGTCTCGGTGTCCCTCTTATCACTTGCAAGACTAGGATGATAACGTCTCTAATGTGAGTGAATGCATCTATAGTTATCATTAGATTATGGATGATCTCAAGGACTTGGATAGCTCGATGAACCGTCTTCATCATTCTTGTTGCAAATTCAATGGCTACCTTGTAAGATTCATCAATCCAAGAACTCATGAGTTGGACCAAGATCTTCACCCTCTTTGCCTCACTTATTGATTCAAGAGGAAGTGCATGCAAAGGAGATATTGCTGGATCTTGTCGTCTCAAAGGCTGGTTAAGATGGCTAAAATAATTCCTCCAAGCATTGACCTCTCTTTCTAGCTTTTTATTCTTTTCCATTTCTTCTTTGAGTCTGTCTTTGAGTGCTTTTAGTGAATCAGTTGCTTCTTCCATAGCCTGCTCGGAGGTAAGTGGACCAAGATCAAATGTCTCTAGATCATATTCTTCTGCTAGAATTTCATCCTCATACTTGTCCACCACTGGTGTAGCTATCTGCACTTTTCTAGATCCTGTCTCATCTCTAATTACCTTTGACATCTTTGTGGCCTTCTTCTTTTCTATTACTTCATGAGAATTTCCTATGAGGCTTTCCAAGTCAAATACTTGTTCTTCTTCTTCGACCACAACTACCCTTGTCAACCTCTCTTTTAGCCAATCTGGAATGGTAGATTTCCTTTCCCTCACTTGTATTTCTTTAGGCAGAGGTCTATCTTCCCTGAAAGGAGATGTTGCTTCATCATCATTCTTTTCTTCTTGTTGCTCATTAGCACCAACCTAGGGAGATTGACTCGATGAACGTTGAGGTGTCTGTCCTTTTCCTTGTTTATCATTCTGTACCATGGATTCCATAGACTCATCAATTTCATACACTATCTGCCTCTGATCTTCTCCTTGACTTGCTTCCTTTTCATGCCTAGAAGATGTGCTTGGTGGACGATCAGGATTCACTTTCTGCTTCTTCTTGGAAGGCTCTCTCTTCTCAGGTCCTTTCCTCTTTGAACCTTTGGAATGAGAAGTATTTTCACTCACACTTGCCTCTCCTTCTTCTAGTCTTGCTTCCAAGGTGAATGTCATAGATACATTCTGCTCCTTCAACTTTTGATGTTGTACATCCACCCATCTGCGAGTGCAAGATAAAACGGGAGCCATCAAAGCTCTTAGGTGTGAAACCTCTGGCTCATTCCAATCTATCTTCACTTCTTTATCTTCCTTTTCATAGGATGGTTGGAGGTATCTACCACTGTCCTGGGCTTGATCGGCTACTCTGTAAATTTTGCATTTCCTGATGAGATCCAAGGGTAACCTGGAATGCATCTTTCTTTTGACCTCTACATCATCTTGGACATTCATCCAAAAGTCCTCCACCTGAAACTCATGCTTGTACTTCTTCCCGATTGTCTCTTCTATATGACCATGAAGATCAAAATTCTCCCTTGAGGCAAAAGATGTGAATGAATATAGAGATAATTCTTTCTCTACATCCTCCGCGGCCTGAGTATTAGGACATACTTCAACTGAGTTCCCTAGTAGGATGGGTACGGGAATTCCATTTCCATGCTTGTGTCTTGATGCCTTTGCATAAGCTGCCAACTGCCTAGTCACCTCAAGTAGTATTATCCTATCTGTAGGATATCTCGGCAACATGTAGGGAGGTGAAGGACATCCATGAACTTTGATGTATGTGAATTTTGGAAATTGTATGAACCATGCACCATGCTTCTTCACGAGCTCCTGCGCATCTAGAGACAGTCGATTGTGAATCCCTCCTTGCAATGTCCTGGTGATATACATTGTGAAGGTGTCATTGACTAGCTTGTAGTCACTTCCTGACGGATGATGCAGTTGAACATAAGAATCACAAACTCTTATTTCTCCAGGTCCTCTCCCAACAACTCCTCTGTGAGGTAGCCTTGCATACTCAAAACTTCTGATCAAGGCATATATAACATATGAACCCATGTGAAATGACTTGGTAGGATTTAGTCTTCTCAACTGCACGTCCAGGCTGTTGCTAATGATTCTAGCCCAATTAAGCATTCCCTTTCCTTGGACGATCACTTGTATGAAGAAGAACATCCATTTGTCGAAGAAGAAAGCTTGAGAAGCACCCGTAACCCGATTGAGCAAGGTTATCAAGTCCTTGAATTCTTCCTGGAAGTCGATTCTGTGCGGTGTATTGGGAATCTTGTTCAGGCGAGGTCGACTTTTGAGCAACCAATTCTTGTCGATGAAGTTCAAACAGGAATCAAGATCATCCTCGTAGATAGACCTAGCTCCTTCCAAGCTCTTGTAGATCATGTCTTCATGTTCTGGGAGATGAAAAGCTTCGCTTATAGCTTCCTCTGAAAGGTAGGCTAAGATAGTTCCATCCTCGGCTACGATTGTCCTTGAGTGTGAATCATAGTGCCGGGCACACTCGATCATCAACTCATGACACTTGATTGTAGGAGGGAAACCGGTGGCCTTGATAATGCCACTCTCAATTATCTTCTTTGCAACGGGTGACGGCTTGCCGATGTAGGGCGCTTCCCGAAACTTCTTCACATTGAAGTTTCCTAGATTTGTGTCTCCGATATTGCTCCACTTGGACACGATCCTAGTCTCCAACTCATCGTTCTTCTGATCCTCCTTGATGAGAGCCTGTCGAGTAGTGGATCCTCTGACCTTGGGGGTCGTCATTTGATACCTACACAAAAGCTTAAAGTTAGGGTTTGAGCATAATATCTTAAGGTATAGGATTTAAGTCTTTTCAAGGAATTAACTAAATATTAATTTGAAAATAATGTGATAAATCCTAGAATTATGAATTTTCAAATTAATATTAATTGAGAATTGAAATCAGATTGTACAAGACTTGGACTTTCAAAGGATTGCTATGGAAAATCAAACTAAATCTTGAATAAACTTTCAAAAATCTGATTATACATACCTCTTCCCTGATTTTTTAGCTATCAACCTTGAAAAATGAATGAAGGAAAAATGAGAATTTGCTGGACAAAGATGTTTGATTTGAATTTCTGGTCCTCTCTTTGATGGATTCAATTTTCAATCAGCCTTCAAGAAGAAGTTCGCCCTCAACCAGCCTTCAAATATCTTCCAAAATCTGGAAATTATCCTCCAACCTGCTCAATTTCGCACGTCCAAATCTGCTCTTCAAGTTCGCACAAGGGAAAATGAATGAATGATTTAAAATTGTCAAAACACACCTTCCTTTATAGGGCGCTCACCTTGTTTTGCCATTAGGCCGACTTGGTAAAGGCTTAAATAAAATAAAATAAAACTCCTCCACAAGCATGGCCGACTTGTTTGCAAAGGCACAATAATGAATTTTGGGCGCTCAAATATGATTTTTTAATTTTTAAAATTAATTTCAAAGCTAAAGGTGGATTTTTATTTATTTTAAGGCTTAGAAAAATTAATTGATCAATTTATAAGTGCCTTAATTTATCTGAATTTGTCTTAGTCTCCCAAATGTGTTTTAATTGGCAAATTTAATGAAAAACTATAGGCTAGCTTAGCGAATGCAAAAGCTTGATCAAGGCTTTTGATGAATTTTCATTCTCCTTAGGCATTAGAATGTTCATAGTTTAGGTCTCTCCAAGGAGGCTTGTTTGAACTTTTATCTAGGTTTTGTTCACTTCATTAATCAAAATCCTCACAACCTAGACTTGCCATCTTTCATGTTCTTGTCATCATAATTTTGCAATTTGCTTTTGACTTAGTCTAAACAAGGTGAATAATAGGTGTCTTCAAGGATTTCGCCCTGGACCCTTTGGAAGGGTCAAGGGCGATTTTCTTTATTAGGCCTCAATTACCCCATTTTCTTCACTTCAAAATCCTTCGAAAGGCAAGCATATGCTTGTTTTGGCTTAACAAAGCCTAGGATTTCAACTTTTTAACCTTTCACATGGGTAAATTAGGTGAGAATGGGAATTTCGCTCTGGACCCTTTGGAAGGGTCAGGAGCAAAATTCACTTTTTAGGTCAAAACTCACCTTTGCTCAATCAACAACCTTCTTCAAGGCAATCTCCAAGGTCCATTCACTTCGACTACTGACTTGGCTCAACACTATTTTGAAGGAAACATTGCATTTTGGGAATTTCGCTCTGGACCCTTTGGAAGGGTCAAGAGCGAAATTCACCCTTTAGGCCTAATTTTCAATCTCCTTCACTTCAATTCATCTAGACTCCTTCATTTCGAATCCACTTCTCAACTTGCCAATATTGGTTTGATCCTCACAAGACCAAAAAGGTCAAATTTGCTCAAAAACCTAGCCAGGGACAGGACCTATCCAAAATTTCGCTCTGGACCCTTTGGAAGGGTTAGAAGCAAAATTCCAATTTGAGCTCAAAATATGCATCTTTGATGGTCAAAAATCGTTCCAAGGAATTTCAAATAGCCTCTTTCATCTTTGTTTAGGCCTGACTTCACTCAAGTTTTGAAGGAAAAGGTGTTTTTAGGGTTTTTCGCTCTGGACCCTTTGGAAGGGTCAGGAGCGAATTTCTTGATTGTAGCTCATTTCTTCATCGTTTCAACTTCAATCCACCTCACAAGGCAAGGAAATACTTCTCTTCTTTCATCCAACCTAAGTTTAACTTGATTTTGCAAGGAAAAATAGGTGATTGAAGGATTTTCGCCCTGGACCCTTTGGAAGGGTCCGGAGTGAATTTCCTCCTCTGGCCTAAAATCATCATTTCTGGAGACAACAATCAACTCAAGGGCAATCTCAAGGGCATCTTTCACCTTGGTCTAGGCATAGTTTAGCATAAATTTGAAAGGAATAGGTAGATTTTGGGATTTTTGCTCTAGACCCTTTGGAAGGGTCAGGAGCGAAAATCTTGTTTTAGGGCTATTTCTCCATCCTTTCAATTTCAAATCACCTCCAAGACTTAGGACACCTTGCCTCACTCCTCTCTAGGTCATAAAAATCAAAATTTTAATCTTGTCTTGCAAAGAAAGTAGGTGGACTTGGGATTTTCGCTCTGGACCCTTTAGAAGGGTTAGGAGTGAAAATCTTGACTTGGCTCAATTCCTTCAACTTCAATGGTTTCTAGCAACTTGAAGTCACTCTCAGGGGTAACTCCTTTTTGATTTTACCTTAGCCCACACTTGATCTAGCACAAAGTTGATAGCAAAAAGAGATTTTGAGAAAATTCGCTCTCGACCCTTTGGAAGGGTCAGGAGCGAAAATCTCATTCTTGGCCAAAAATCATCACTCTTTCAACTTGAAACTTCTTTGCAAGGTAGAATCTCATCTTTCATCGCCCTAGGAACAAGGTTTTATGCCCAAGAAAGGTCAAAAAAGTAGGCTTGTAAGGAATTTCGCTCTCGACCCTTTGGAAGGGTCAGGAGCGAAATTTCCTTTCCTGGCTAAAATCCTTCATTTTCATAGCTACCAAACACTCTTAAAGGCAAGGTCAAGTTCATTCTCCTTCTCATCATGCCTTGGACATCAAATTTTAGCCAAACAAGGAAAGAAATGCATCTTAGGGAGATTTTCACTCTGGACCCTTTGGAAGGGTCAGGAGCAAAAATCTTGACTTGGGCTAGATTCTTCATTTCTCCCATTCAAAACAACCTCAAGAGGCAAAGACAAGTTACTTCACTTCCATCCACGCCATAAAAAACCTAGGACTTGACCTCCTCCAATGAAATATATGTGTTTTTTAGGAATTTCGCTCTGGACCCTTTGGAAGGGTCAGGAGCAAAATTCACTTTTTGGTCCAAAATCCTTCACACTTCAATGCTTTCAAACATTCCAAAGGCTACAAGATGTCCGTCCTTCCTTTCAAGATACCCTGCAAATCATAATTTGGTCAAACTTAGGAGGAAATGAGCTTCGAAAGGATTTTCGCTCTGGACCCTTTGGAAGGGTCAGGAGCGAAAATCTCATTCTAGGCTAGATTACTCACTTTTCAAACTTCAAACCACTTCAAGAAGCAAACTTAGACCATTTTCCACCTGAGGAAGAAGGTTTCAAGTCCATTCAAGGCAACAAATGAGGTTTATGATGAATTTCACTCTGGACCCTTTGGAAGGGTCAGGAGCGAAATTCTCCTTTAGGCCAAAATCTTGTTCTTCAAAATCAATCAACTCCATCTCAAGGCAAGAACATGCCAATTCATCCTCAAACATGCCCTAGAAACCAACACTTAGACAAAATTGGGAAGAAAATGTGGGCTACAAAGATTTTCGCTCTGGACCCTTTGGAAGGGTCAGGAGCGAAAATCATGATTTGAGCTTGATTTTTGACCTTTTGAACTCCAATTCTCTTTGAGAGGCAAACATAGACCCTTGTTCATGCATCCCCATCAAGATCCTGACTTTAGCCAAGGAAAAATGAGAGCTTTCAAGAATTTCGCTCTGGACACTTTGGAAGGGTCAGGAGCGAAATTCATCCTCTTGACTAAAATCCTTCATCTTTCAATCTTTACAAGGCTAGAACATTCAAAAAACATCACCAAGCATGCCTTAGAAACCAAAAGCTTGTCCTGAACAATGAAGAAATTGAGGTTTTCAAAGATTATCGCTCTTGACCCTTTGGAAGGGTCAGGAGCGAAAATCACTTCCTAGGTTGATTTTCATCTTCCTTTCAACTCATTCTCACACAAACTTGGCCAAATCAACTTCCTCTTATCGCAATCAAGACAAATCTCCATTATACTGGGTCTAGGCAAGGTCAAGCTAGGTTTCAAGGTCAAAGGAAGGCAAGAAAGGAAAATTTCGCTCTGGACCCTTTGGAAGGGTCAGGAGCGAAAATCTCCTCCCAGGTTGGCTTTCATCATTTCAAAGTTAAAAAACTCTTCTTCAAGGTGAAACATGTATCAACTTTCCCAATTACGGCTCAAAAGTCAACAACCTTGATCATATCCTTTCAAAACTCCTTCAATCACCATGAAGTGCATTTGTTCATCAGTTTCTGAAATCACCACTTTCATCTCTCTCTGACCACTGACTCTGCTCAACCGACTCGGACCTAGAGGAAAAGAGGACTCTGACAAGAAAACCATCAATCCAGACCTACCCTGACCTGAGACCTATTCTCCCTTTTCCTCGATCTAACCATCTTGATTCACAACTAACGACCTCCCAAAACTAGGCTAGACTCAGCTTGAAAGAAACCCTAATACGAGCTTTCAGAGATAAACCCTAATTTAGCCCAGGTGACCACTCACTCACTCCAAACCTAGCGAGTAGAGAGAAAACCTAACTAAGGGAAAGCAAAAACCCTAAGAAAAAGAGGGGGTCCCCATTCTAATGGGGCGATGTGTGAAATGGTCACAACAGAGTGGAGAATGGCTTAACTCACCATATTCAAAGAAGCCTGGAGGAGAGGTTGTGGTATTCATGGTGTTCGGCAACCAATTTGCACAAAGGACTACAAAGATTGTGAAGGTAACTTCAAAACTATAATTTTTACTTATTCTTGATTCAAGTCTCTCAATACTAATTTGTAACTTCATTAATTAAACTTTTTGTAATTTGTATTTTTCAATTGTAGGTGTTAGAGCCCTTGGTTCGAGTTCTCCGCTTGGTGGATGGGGATAAAACCCCAATGGGATATCTTTATGAGGCCATGGATAGGGCCAAGGAGTCTATCAAAAACTACTACAAGGGGGATAAACTCAAATTTGATCACATTTGGGAAATTATTGATAGGAGGTGGAACAATCAGCTCCACCAACCCATTCATGCAGCAGGGTACTTCCTCAACCCTCGTTTTAGGTTCGAGGGTTCTTACTCAGATTCGAATGGAGAGGTCATGGAGGGCCTCAGTACATGCATTGAGAGGATGGTACCCGATGTGTTGGGTCTCAAATCAACAGATTGGATAGGTTCTAAGGAAATGCCAACTTCTATGATCAAACCCTCCAATTGACTTGGCCAACTTATAGAGTGAACCTATTCGGTTACTAACTCTCTCACTTTAGGCTCTGCAGGACCTAGGCGGGTATACCTACTCACTAGTTGTTCCTTCAACTAATGCTTTTTATAGCAGATTTAGTATCTTAATCTGGATCCCTCCTATCTCAAAATGGCATAAGTTCCTAGGACGGAGATATAGCAGATGAGTTCAAGATTGTTGTTGTAGAAGCTATTCGATCTTTATACTTAGGATTTCAAATGTATACACTATTACCAACTTACCCTATGTTTCCTACTCAACTATTCCTATAATAGAATGTGATGGATATGGTGTTAAATTGTAATTTATAAGTGGCCAGTGCCTTCTTTGCTGTTTGGGCTACAGAGTCTATATTTTTTAAGGACTTATTATGTGATCTTGTGAGACAGTTTTTTTAAACCCACCCCTTTGTGGATTTGTCAGTTACTATTTCCTATGAGATCGATTGAATGCTTATATCATAAGTTGCTTGAATGAATTTAACCCTACCTTTAAGGGACCACCCAAGTAAGTACTGCGAAGAACAATTATAATTCACAAGCAGAACTTTTATTTCAACTTTATAACATACAGCATGAATTTTACTCAAAGAATATGAATAACCTTATCTCCTTTAGATAATATCACAAGCAAATGCCAACAACAAATGAAATAATCCACAGCACATATGCAAAGAAAAGACAACTGATTATATTACGTATCTATCAAAATTTGTGTAACATGAAGCTTTCCAGCTGACATACATTACTATCATCTTTTTTTCTTATCAACCCTTTATTACAAGAAATCTATCTCATATATATATGAGAGCGAATGTTATCTATGAAAAGACGTGTCTTTTCAAAGTACTAATTGTTAATTTGAACATTCCTAACAAACTTAAGTAAAAAGAGATTAAGAATCCCTAAATGATGAATATAATCATCTTCTTTAAAAGTCTTGATTTTGATGCTCTGTTTCTTTAATTCCTCTCCCTGTGAAAGGTATTCGAATATCGTCTGATTGACGATAGGGGCCATGTCTTTGCTTCGATCCAATTTTGACAGAGCCCGATCCTTGATGCTGATAAGTTCATTCCGCAAATCTTCCATAGATATTACTTCTCCTTCTTTATAAACCGAGGGCATTCCAACAGAGCTCCCATCATCCAATTCTTTAAGATCTCCTTTTAGCACATCTTCGAATTTAACATGAATTTCCATATACGAAATCCCTTCTGTTTTCTCCTCTGGAGTCATTATATCAATATTGTTTATTACTTCATGTAATCGTGCTTTTAACCTTTCATGCTCTCTTAACGCCTTTATGGTTCCAGTATACACCCTCCAATAATGTTCAACATGTATAAGCATGGTGTTGAATCGGTGTTCAATGATATCATTAACCATTTTATCCATCTTTTGCTGGATATTATTTACCTGTTTGGTAGCCTTATCCGCTTGATACTTCCAATACAGAACATCAGAGACATCATCCAAGCTCTGTCCTGTGGGATATGAAGCATATTCACTTAAAGGAGTTCCTGTCTCAAGTTGTAATATCTTTGCTTGTAGCTTTTGATTCTCCTCTTTAGATCTTTCATATAACCCCTTATAGGTGATGTTTTCCCTGACCAAAAACTCTGTCTGATCCAAATTTAATTTGGCTACATCCAGGTTCAATTTAGCAGTGACCCTAGGGTCAGTCTTTCCAACCTGATGGATCATAAGGTGTCCAAAGGTTTCTTCAATATCCACAATAATTGGTCTTTTTCCTTTCGGATACAGTGCCCATTGCAGGAGAGCTTTTTGATCAGGATCATATCCTGAGCCTAGGAACAATTTATCTATCTCTTGAGGTAATACCTGTTGATTTAAGTCCTGCTTCTTCAAGAATCCATCAAACAGAAGTGCTGAATTTATATCCCAACCAGAAAAGATGATAACACCAACCTCCTTTAATATTTTCCTCCCTTTCTCAGGGGTCATATCTTTCATGAGGGTATCAATCTCATCTTGTAGCTTTCTCATCTGTTCTTCTTTTGATCTCCCAGCCATACTTCGTTTCACATGAGCCCCTTTGTACTGGTACAAGAATGAAAGGAATTCTCTTGAAGAAGCAAACCCGTCATCCGCAACAAAGTCTTCATGCTCTGTCATCCTTATATCAACTACATCTCTAATATTAAATTCACCAGTGTCCACGTCTACCTCTGCTTCAAAACCAGGGGGATAATCTTCTCTAGGGGAGTCAGCAGGGATGCTACTAGCAGCTGATTTTGGTGACATGTGAGCCAAAGGTTGACTATCCTTTTCAGTGTTGATAAAATGGAGGAACTGTGGGGGCACTCTATGCTTAATCTCTACCTCATGTTGAAGTAGTTTTTTGGCTATCTCCAAAGGATCTTGGAGGTTTCCAAGTAAGTCTCCATCCACCATCCCCCTTGCTCTTTTCCACTTGAAGGCTTCCCAAGTCATCTCGCTTCTTTCTCTCAAAACCTTGGCCTCTTCCCTTTCAAGGTTCTTGATTAAATCGTCTGGCATTTGAGCCACATGTATTCCGGCTTTTAGTTTCTGTGATGCCCTTGCAACTCTTATATATCCCTCAGGATCAAAGTTCTCTCTAGGATCACCTAGAGTCATGCCATAATAATCTAATTTATTTTGAAGTAAATGATAACTTTTGGAACTTTTAACAATAAAATCAGAAAACACCAATAACCCTGGCACAATGGATTGTTTACCAAAATCTGTAAGATGTTTGGCACTGACAGCAGACAATTGTCTTACAATCTCCAGGCTAGCCACCCTGTTTGGTACTGTAATTGGAAGCATGTATGGCTTTCCTTCATACCCAAATACCCTGATTTCTGTATGATTAAGGTGGCAATACCAGTCACCCCAGTTGTGCTGGAGAGAAGTCTTTTGGCCCGAGGAATCTTTTAATTTCAGGAGACAAAGTATAATCTCTATGTTGTCCGAAGGCTGCACTAAGAGGTTTCACAAAATATTCCTGAAAGTGCCAATATTGGTTGTTTATAAATCTTTGATCCCATGCAGAAACCCACAACTGAACTGGTTTCTTCAAACCATTCTTATCATAAGCTCTGATGCTAAAATCATCTAACCAGAAATTGATTTCTTGTCCACAATAAAGAATGATGTGCATGAATAAGGAATACAATGAGAAATGAACATTCACAAGATCCCCTTTCAACTTTTCTAATCCATGATTTAGGGCTTCTGCAACATAAGTAGCATAGTCAAACGACCTAGGGTCTTTTGATTGTAGATCAACACATAAAACCATAACCCCAATATCCATGAGAGGATGAGCCTCCAAGCCTAATACTTGGGCTGCAGCATAGTATGTATACTTAAAATACGGATGGAATTGGTTGACATCAAATGGCACCTTGTCATCTTTACTGAATGGAACAAAGGACTTTCCTACTTTTGGCCGGTGAATGGGTAGTCTCCATGTCCTATAGATGTCCTCCAAGTTAAAGAATTCTCGCGACAATTTCTGTATATCAATTTTCTCTTCTACTTCCCAGTCTAGATCAAACACCATATCAATAGTCTGTTTGTTAATCACCACCATGGGATTCCCTTGGTAGTCACATATGGTTTTGGTTTTTGGATCATAACAATCTACCAGAGCCTTTATTAATTCGACATCCACAAATACATTCGGAACTACCAATTTCCCTAAATTTTTCTTCCACAGGTTACTTACGGGCTCAAGAGCATCCCTTCTCTTGTAACCAAATAAGAACAAGTCATGTCCTCTGATTTCAGTCCATATGTCTCCTAGATGTTCAAATCTATCTTCCAACCCTTCCTCTTGACTTGATTTTTTTGGACCTCACACTGGATGTCTGGCACTGGTCTAGCAAATCCCGAGTTAAAGCTCTACCCTCCTTTTTCTGTCGTTTGGGCTTCTCTTCAGGGTTTAATTCCTTCCCTTTTCTACTCTTTTTAGAAGAAGAAGAAGGTTCCATAATTTCAATCAATACGAGAAATCACACTTACTTGGAGAATTGTCGAGCTCTTCTGTCTGTCGTTTACGAACTTCAGCAAACTCCTTGCAATTTTCCGTCTTTTGGCATCAATCTGGTTCTTATGAAACTTCGATCAATTCAGCTGTAATTGTATGGGCAACTTGTGCAACAGTTAATGTCTCTGCGTTCATAACGGCTATTCAAATGTTTAAACTTAATTGCAGATGTGACATCCTCTACTTGAGCTTTTAATTCCTTCGCGGGAAGTACTGTTCAACTGAAATGATCGTGAATCGAGTTTTCGATGAAACCCTTGTCTTCGGCTGAACACTTTGATCTTTCATCGAAAGTTCACTTTCCTCGATATCACCTTATCGGCGAATGGCCCATGTCGAAAAACCATTTTCTAGTCTCCTCGAAATCATCTTTTCTTCGATGAAATTTCTTTCGATGAGTCATTCGCGAGTTTCATCGAAATCATATTTCGATGAGTTTTGTTCTTCGGTGAAAGATCATGCAAGCCCTCCGAAAACCTTTTTTCTTCGATGTCCTTCCTTTATCGATGAAACCCCTCTGTTTTTATCGATATAATGTTATCGATAAGATTTGCTTTTCGATGAATGTTTTTTTTTTAGTCTCTTCGGCAGTTGTATTTCCTCGATCTCACCTTTTGTTTGCTTTTTGCTTTTCAATGAAACTAGAATATCGATGAGCGGCTTCCTTCATTTACCGAAAGAGATATTCTGCCGAAGACATATTAACTTAGTGTTTTACTCCTTATGCTTTATTTCGATAAAACTATTCTTTTGGTGAAACTCTTTCTGAGATGCTCGACATGATATTTTGGCCGATGATCTTTTAGCTTTCACGCCTTTGGGAAGATTTTTGATTTCAAATATATTGTTCAACATGATGTTCAGGAGAGAGACCTCATTGTGAGTGAGCTCCAAAATTATGAAGAAGGAAGGGATAAGCTATTCTCTTCAGAGCTGGCTAGGAGAGGAAGAACCACTCAAACCCCAGGTATAACATTTGCCATTTGGATTTTGGGATCTAAAGTGATTGATAAACTGATAAATTATGTTTTCTCTTTTCTCTTTGCTTTCTAACTTTCCAATTTTTTTTATTTTGTAGATGCTTGGTGGCAAAATTGGGGTGGAAACACCCCCCATCTCAAAAAATTTGCCCTCAAAGTCTTATGTCAGCTTTGCAGTTCATCCAATTGTAAGCGCAATTGGAGCTTGTTTAAAGCAATCCACACGAAGAAGAGGAGCAAGTTAGCGCAAAAACGCCTCAATGACCTTGTCTTTGTGCTATATAACCTTTGATTGCGCGTAAGGAAGGTAGAGGAAGTAGAAGGTGGTCCAATTGACTTGGATGATATAGATCCTTATAGTGATTGGACATCACAAGACCAACCTCCATTGTTTTCCGAGGGTGAGATCACTGATTTGGAGAGGCAGGCTATGGAGGAGGAAGGGGGGTGGCTTTGGTTTCACACTAGATGGCATTGAGGAGGAAGAGGATGAGGATGAGGAGTCATTGCCAGTGCCACAAGAAGGTGGAAACATAGCTTCAGTCATGATGGAGGATGAGCCAGCCATACCGAGTGAGGAGGTACAAACACTCACACGCCCACTGCAAACTTCTACGACTGGACCTTGTAGATCTACCTCTCCCAAATTTTTTGCTAGAGCTGGGAACAGGAAGTTGTAATTGTAATTTGTAACGATGTATTTACTTTTGGTTTTACAAAAACTATTTACTATATTGTTTTCAGGCTTCCAGCCATCAGCTTTCCTCATGAGGATGCGATTTTGTAGACACTTTGCATTTAAATATATCTAGAATCAACTTGTTTCTTTTGTGTTGTCATTTATTGACTCATTGGATGCATCTTCTCATTAAATTTTGCAAAAAAAATGCATTTTTTATTAAATTTAAGCGTGTTTTTAAGTTGCCGAGTTTTTTGCTGAGTTTTTCCGAGTTTTTGCCGAGTTTTCACCATGTTTTTTCCCCAAGGGCTTGGTGAGTTTTGCCGAGTGGCGAGTAGTTCAACTTTGCTTTTACGAACCCTCTATCTTTTTTTGCGGCTAGGGCACACATTTCTAGAACATTTTTTTCCAAGTTTTGATCACTTTTTTTTTGGTTTTTCGAATCCTCTTCTAGGTCTCTATCAGAATTTTTTGGGTCATTCGAAATCTGTACATTGGGATCCATGCCCAATTTTGCCTCAAATTTGTGCTAGTTTTTTGCCTCCGTTTTATGCATGCGTTGCATTTATATGATTTCACGTGTTGACTATCTCTTGCCTCGATATTTGTGCCATCATTCGGTCAACCAGCTTTGACCTCAGTTTTCAATGATGGCATCTTTGACGAATATTCTACTCGAGGGGAGTCAAAAATTCAACGATAGAAACTACAATACTTGGAAGTAGTGGATGCTCACAATTTTTTAGTATCGTGTCATCGATCAGTTGGTCCTTGGAAAGGTCTCTCGTCCCACTACAGCTGGTCCTGATTAGACAAAGTTTGATGAACAAAATCGTGAAGTTGTCATGCTCATCAAGCTCTCAGTGACCGACGATCAGCTTCCTCAGTTACCTTCTGACAAAACAGCTACCGAGATATGGGAGCATCTCAAGACGTTCCATGAGACATCTCATAGGAGAAGAGCATTCTTTCCAAAAAATATTCTCTTCTCTATAGTCATGGATGAGCGCAAATCCCTTCAGGAGCATCTCAATCGGATCAAAGACATCCGTGACCAGTTAGAAGCCATCGGTCGAAATATGGAGGAAGAGGACATGGTTGTCATCACCTTGAAGAGTTTTCCAAAAACCTACGGGCATTTTGTCGAAACACTCAACATCACCTCAACCAGTGTTGATTTGAAGTTTGCTGATCTCTGCACTAAACTTCTGCAGCAGGACGGTGGAAGCAACAATTCAGTAGTAGTACCAGTTCATCCTCTACATAACAAGCATTCGCAGCCAAATCCTTTCATAAGGATAAAGGCAAATCTCAATCTTCTCAGTAGAAACCCTCTTCTCCGTCATCAGAAGGCTAGAGAAGAAAAGTGTTCAGTGCAATTACTGCCATAAATTTGGTCATATGAAACTTGAGTGCCATAAACGATTGGCTGCATAGGCCAAGCAAAGTGGTTCACAACCTAAAGCAAATGTAGCGGAGCACACTGAGTAGAGCGAGTCTACCTTTTACGCCTTCATGGCTAAAAGACCTGCAGACCATGTAAAATCCTCTGCTTGGTATATAGATTGAGGTGCCTCCTGCCACTTCACTCATTGTCGAGATTGGTTCATTGATTTTCAGCCTTACTCAAATTCAATTATTTTTGGAGGGGAAGAGTACACCGTTGTCGGAAAGGGCAATGTGCAGATTCAATCTGGAGGGAGGAAATTGATTTTCCTCAACATGTACTATGTTCCAGGAATGGAACTCAACCTTCTCTCAGTCAGCCAAATTCTGGGACATTCTCCTCGGCTTCGACGTGACCTTCAATTCATATCAATGTAGTATCATTGATTGGGAGACTCAGCCTACTGTTGTTGTGGGTCTTGAGGATCATGGTCTATTCAAACTAGTTGATTCTGGTGATTCTCAAGAGCTTGCTAGGGCAGCCAAGCACTCCTTTGTTAGTACACTCTGGCATCAACGTTATGGGCACTTACATGTGCACCATCTTTCTCAGCTTGTTCGGGAAGATCTTGTCATTGGACTGCCACAAATCCAGACCCAGAACTTCGGAGTTTGTGGAGCATGTCAGGCTGGGAAGCAACATCGGACTCCGTTTTCGGATGGCGACTCCTGGAGAGTTTCTAAGGTATTACAATTGGTCCATGCTGATATCTGTGGACCTATGGATACACCTTTTTTTACTGGGTCTAGGTATTTTCTACTTTTTGTTGATGATTTTAGTAGAAAAATGTGGGTGTATTTTCTTCATCAGAAATTAAAGGTGTTTGTTTTCTTTCAAAAGTTCAAAGCATTAGTAGAAAAAGAGTCTGGTCAACATATTGTTACTCTTTGGTCTGATAATGGGGGAGAATTCTGTTCTTCTGCCTTCTCCCATTTTTGTGAACAACATGGCATCAAGCGCCTACTCACTACACCTTACACCCCTCAGCAAAACGGTGCCATTGAGCGGAGAAACCGCATGATTACTAAAATGGCCCGGTCTATGCTTGAACACACAAGAGTTTTCCGAATAAGTTTTGGGCTGAAGAAGTTAATATTGCAGTCTATCTTCTGAATTGGTCTCCTACAATAGCTGTAAAGAAGACTTCGAAGAGGCCTGGTCAGGCCGCAAGCCCAGAATCAGTCATTAGAAAGTTTTTGGCTCCACTACTTTTGTTTGGATCCCTGATGCTAAATGCACTAAGTTGGATGCCAAGAGCTAGAAACTCAAGCTTACTCGCTATAGTGATGATCACAATGCCTACTGATTGGTTGACATCGAGACAAATTATCTCATCTTCATTCGAGATGTGATTTTTGATGAGGAACGAGGGCCATTTTATCTCTCTCCTCCAGTTGTGGATTCAGAGGATCAGCCTTTCAAGGCTTTCAACTTGGGTGTCCATCTTCCATTAGGTCTACTTGATGGGAGGGCTCCAACTGTTCCAGTTCCTACACCTACACCAATTCCTTCTCCTGCAGGATCACCTAGACTTGTAGCTGCACGATCTGATTTTCCTCAGGATTCATCCGATCTTCTGTTTGATGAACCTGATCTTGTTGCACCTCCTGCATCTGATGTTGGCACTTCTACTCTCCAGCCTACATGGTGGCCTAAGACAATTGTTGATCTTCATGATGATGAGCTCATCGAGGGTAGAACTGCTTAGAAGACGAGCAAACATCTTGATTATATCAATTTTGCTCTCATGGTCAACATTCGCAGTGTGTATGAACTATGAATCTTAGACATACACAAAGGCGAAAGGGATACCTGAGTGGGAACAAGCTATGGCAACTGAGCACCAAAGCTTGCTGAAAAACAACACTTGGGTTTTGTCAGATCTTCCTCCAGGGAAGAAACCCATTGGATGCAAATGGGTCTATAAGGTCAAATACAAGGCTGATGGTACTTTGGATAAGTACAAGGCTTGTCTTGTTGCCAAAGCTTTCTCTCAGCGTGAAGGAATTGATTACGAGGAGCCCTTTGCTTCGGCAGCAAGATGAGGACCATCAGATTAGTCCTAGCCATGGCAGCTTAGTGTGGTTGGAAGGTCCATCAGATGGACGTCAAGAGTGCCTTCTTGAATGGTGAGTTATAGGAAGAGGTCTACATGACACAACCTCCTGGATTCAAGGTTGCCGAAAAAGAACACCAGGTACTCAAATGGGTGAAAGCACTCTATGGTCTGAAACAGGCTCCTTGGACATGGTACATGAAAATTGATAAGTACCTCACAGATCAAGGTTTCCAGAGGAGTCCTAATTCAAATCTGTATGTCAAGACTACTAGCAGTGATGTCATCATTGGTTATTTATGTTGATGATCTGATCATCACTGGCAATTCGACATCTTTGATTCAGGGAATCAAGCAAAATTTATGCCAGTATTTTGACATGACCGACCTTGGGCTTCTGCACTACTACCTAGGGGTTGAGGTTTGGTAGCAGTCTCATGGCATCTTCATCGCTCAGTCTAAACATGCTAGGGTTCTACTTGACAAGTTTCGAATGCAAGATTGCAAACCTGCATCTACACCTATGGAGAAAGGCCTAAAGTTGTCGGCCAAATTCGGTTCTCCAGTTGAGAATGAATCCGATTTCAGGCAACTAGTGGGCAGTTTTATATATCTCACTTCCAGTAGACCTGATTTGAGCTATGCAGTGAGTTACATATCCCGTTTCATGACAATTCCTACATCAGATCATTGGGTTGTAGCAAGGCGGATCCTGCACTATGTCAAGGGCACTTCAAAATTTTGTATTCTCTATAGATGGACCAAAGGTCCCAGACTTATTGGTTTCACGGATTTGGATTGGGAAGGCTCTGTTGATGACAAAAAGTCCACATCCGGGCATGTCTTCTGTTTGGGCACAGGTGTTGTCACTTGGACCAGTAAGAAACAGTAGGCCATAACTCTTTCCTTGACAGAAGATGAATATTGAGGAATAGTCAAAGCAGCTTGTGAGGCGGTTTGGCTTCGAAGGATGCTTTCAGACATCCAAATGTCTCAAGCAGGTCCTACACCCCTCTTCTGTGACAATCAAGGGGTGCTCAAACTGGAAAAATCCAGTCATCCATGAGCAAACCAAGCATGCTGAGCTTCATTGTCACTTCATCTGCAAGCTGGTTGAAGTTGGATCCGTGGATTTGTAGTATGTTCCTATTGAGGACCAGAATGCAGATATCCTCACCAAGTCCCTACATTTGGATAAGTTTGTTAAGTTCAGGGGGCAACTTGGTGAAGTAGACAGATTGACCATTAAGGGAGGGTATTAGAATAATATCTTTAGTTAATTATTAATGGTCAATATTGTAAATATTAGACTTTTCTAATTTTGCTTTTGTCATCGTTTGTTTCTTAATAGAAACATCGATCTCTTATAACTCTATAAATGATCTTTCGATCATTCATTTAATTCATTCAATTTTTACCAATTACTCGTATAATAATACATGCAACAAATTAGATTACACCATCATTTTATTGTCCATAATAAAATTATATAGTTTTCATAATAGTATTGGCCTCAAATAGGCAAAAATCTAAATAAAATGAGAGTTGGAAAGTAAATGAGACCAAGCAATTAAATTTTCTCCATAGGGAGCTATCGACATCAATTTTTTGTCACATCTCTTCATCTTCATTTGTGGATAATGGAAATATTTGAGTTGGGAGCAAAGCCACAAGAATATCAATGTTGGAACTTTACAACAAAAGATAAATAAATCTATCATTCAGTACAATTTGAGTAACCACCTTGTTGAGTAATTGTTTTCAATGAAATGTTTAAAGTTAATGTTTTTATCCATGGCACTGCTATAATCCTTAAAATTGTAATTGGCATCAATTATGAGCAAGAGAGATTACATGCCAATAATTTGGACCTTCTTGTGCATGTTTAGTCTTGAGAGGGTATGGTTAGGATCTAGGATGGCATTCTTAATCTTTTCTGAAGTGTTATTTTTTGTCAACCTTTCTATTAACCTTGTATAGAATATGAAAGGGTTTTGAGGTTTCCTCTTTGTGCATTGTGATTTTCTATTTTTGCTTGGCCAATTCGTGAATTTCTTGTAATGACCCCAATTTTAATAGAAGGTCAGCCACCATATTTTAAATAAATAAGTAAATAAATTAGTAAATAAAGTTATTAAATAATTATCAAGGGCCAACTATGGTAATGATAATTATTAAAAAATGTGCATTGTCAATTGGGCCAACCCGTCCTAATGTGTTGTGGCGGTTATATTTCCTTGGGCTGACTTGAGGAGGGGATTTGGTATATATACAAGTAGCTCTCTTGAAGAAGGCATTGGAAATCATTTTGCAAAGAACGACATTACACGAATGCTCTGACTGCTGAGATAAAACCCTCAGTAATTTCTTCAGGTGGGATGGCAACCTTGCTTGATTCTACTTCTTACACAACTTTGAGCCTATTCGCCATTTAAAGTAGATTTACTTGCAGGTTTGAGCACAACATACCAAATGGTAACATCATTAAGTGGCTGGGAGAATCATATTTTAGAAATAAGGGCACAACCTATTGGGGGACACCAACCATCTTCCTTTGCTGTGTGTCCCATTGACACTAGCAAAGCAAGGGAATAATGCAATAGTTGCCATTAAGGAATTTAGTGCAGTAAGGCACATTGTTTTGGGAGCTTCATTATTGTTCTAAGGACAAATGTACAATCCGGAATATTGGGGGAATATTGAGCTATGTAGAGATTTGTCGACCCTTATTCCTTGTGTTTGTCTGGAAGCTAGAACTACGCCATTTCAAGATGCACTTCATCAATCGATTCATCCATAGTGGTGAAGGCAACAGTCTTGGTGCACAACGATAATCGATATGAATAACTTGGCCAACTCTATTGTATATGAAGATTGAATATTAAATTAAGATCTGAGAATAGACAAGTTTGTATTTGAGATTGATTCTGTTATGGAGGTTGTGCTAATTGTTTGCAAGTATTAAGATATGATTGTAAGTTTGTTATTGAGTAACTTAAGTGGAAATATTGTTAAATGCTTTCAAAATAGCAAATTTTTGTATTAGTATATTTCAATGGTATTAGAGTTGGAATCCTACCAGCCTATGCATTGCCAGATTGAAGAGGAAAATGATCATGGCATCCCTTAAGAGATCTTGGAATTAGTCTTTTTGTCAAGGTTGGAGAAGAGACTGCAACGATAACTTACAATAAATCTTAGGTTGCAAAAATTGTTGAAAGGTATGAATATTAAAATAATATTGTAATATTGATATAATGGTCATCTTAGTCATTTAGTTAGTATTTACAAACTTCCTTTCATGTCTTTGGTCTTTAGTTAGTTTTAAGAAGTTTCCTTTTTGTCTTTTGTTTTTCTATTCTCGATCATTTTCGTTACGGAAAGATTGTTTTGTAATTTTCTATATAAGGACTATTTCTCTCCTTAATTAATTACAACATCAAATTATCATTTAATGGTATCAGAGCTTAGGTTTTTTTTTGGCGAACTTTTTTAGTAAAAAAATTCATGGGTTTTTTTATTTTTTTCCACAAAAAATCATGGAAGGGTTTTGCTTTATTTTTTCACAAAAATCAAGGAAGTTTTATTTCTTTTTACTACTTGTGATGGATGCAAGTAAAGTTTTTGAACAAACTAGTAGGTTTTGTATGATTTTCTCCTCAAAAATCGTGGATGCGTTTTTTGATTTTTCTCCACAAAAACTATGGAGGGTTTTGCACAATTTTCTTTTCAAAAATTGTGGTTTCTTGGTTCATTTTTTGCACCATTTTTTCACACAAAAATGGTGGGTTCTTTCTCTTCTAGAGGGGTTTATGATTTTTTCCCTCAAAAATCATGGTGTTGTTTTTTGTTTTTTCTACCAAAAAAAATCATGATGGGTTTTTTGCGCAAGTTTTGAGAAGCTAATCTCGATGTCTCTAGATAAAGGGAGGGATGGCTTTGTTACCCAATATCATGTTGGAAGGATTGTACTAGAAGGATTATGGTAAACTTGGTCATATCTAGAAATTTTGCAAAACTAGGGAGGGTCTCAGTAGCAAGATCATGTCACAGAGCATTTTGAGAAGGGGGCAACCTTCTATGCATTCATGGCCAAATGACCTACAAATTATGTCACATCTTTTGTAGTGTAGTTAGTAGAATGACCATTAAGGGAGGGTATTATAATAATAATGTAATATTGATATAATGGTCATCTTAGTCGTTGAGTTAGTATTTAGAAACTTCCTTTCATGTCGTTCGTCTTTAGTTAGTTTTAGGAAGTTTAATTTGTATCTTACATGTTTCTATTCTCGATCATTTCCATTATGAAAATATTGTCTTGCAATTTTCTATATAAGGAGTATTCCTCTCCTTAATTAATTACAACATCGGATTATCATTTCAATGAAAAATATATGCATCAATTGAACAATTGAAGCTAGCTCTCTCGTTTCCAAAATATGAAGAACTAATAAGAAAGAGTTCACAAAGGAAATGGCAAATCAAGAGTGAGAAAGACCTTGTCATAATAGTGTTGATGTGTTTTTTATGACACCTCAAACATAGAATAATATACTAAGTATTCTATCCTCTCTTGAACAAGTAAACCTTATATGCTAATTGATATGATCAAGGTAACCCCAAGGTTTCTTTAGTCATGTTTTGACAATGCACATGGATAGACTTAGAGTGTATATGATGTGATATTGCTGGTAATCACAAAGGGACTTATATTTTATTGGAACTGGAACACTTACTAACTCAAACTCAAACAAAGACAAAAGAGAAAGGGGGTAGGGAAATCTAATCTAACGCTTGACAATGCAAGAAATGATTGTTGACTTGATGAAACCAAACCAAGCTTTGCTTTGCCATGATGAAACAACTACACAAAGATGGTGCAATCTCCTTAGGGTATGCAAATGATTTTCATATCACTTATGCACATCAACACCATGAACAATGAGCATAAAGCAATTGATGTTAAACTTTCAATTGAGTTTAGACTATCCATGCACTGCAACTTGCAATCAACAAAATCCAAATGGTATGAACATATAGGCTTCACCATTAATCAACAATAAGATGTTCCATTCAACTAATCAACTCCACGTAAACAAATTTAAAACTTGAGAAGTAGAAACCATGCAATCCGTTGAAACAAGACACAAAAATCCACCATATCGTCAAAGAAGTCATATGTCTATTCCAACATAGCTTTAGCAACAATCTCTGGTCTTCTCCTCCTACTCTACTTCTAACTCTTAACTCTATTAACCCTTTACAAATGAGAAGACCGAGCCTTATATAGAGTTCTCAATTACATATGTAGGGCCAGGACTGATTACAAATCAATGGCTGAGATAATTCAAGACAAATCCTCATTAGGGTTAGTTACAACTAACAACCCATTGACCAATGAGATCATTACAACAATTTGGACACATGTCCCTCTTTGAATGCGAACCAATGAAAAATGAGGTTAGGTACATTGAATTTAGTGCCTTCCACATGTATAGTTGTCCTCCTCATAGGATGAGTCGGGTTCATTGAACTTGGATGTGTTGACATGGCATAACTTGATTGGTTGATGTGAATAGGTGCCACCTCAACATTTATATCTTATAAAGTTCCATCGATAATCACAAAGAAGTCTTTGAATCTTTATCAATATCTCTTGATAGTCAACATTTCTAAGCTTTTAATTGATTGTGATGGTTCATATTCCCAAATTGCATCATCATGGTGATCAAGTTTCTAACTTTGATTAACTCTTCTGAAACTATCTTTCTTTTCTTAATCACATTTCACGTTCAATCTTGACATTCGGAAATTCACTACCTTGTGATGCATTTTTGCTTTCAACATTGGAATCTTTCAC
Organism: Cryptomeria japonica; assembly: GCF_030272615.1. Classification (NCBI taxonomy): domain Eukaryota; kingdom Viridiplantae; phylum Streptophyta; class Pinopsida; order Cupressales; family Cupressaceae; genus Cryptomeria; species Cryptomeria japonica. Next base: position 417,395,607 of record NC_081411.1, on the reverse strand, counting down.
CCTGATTTTTTGATTCCCTTGTACTAGTGGGATATCTTTCTCCTTCATTTGTTTGCTTGCCTCGTTCTTCACCAATCTGCAAGCTTCCTCTTGTTGTAGTTGTTGTCTTCGCATTACCATGCTTATCCTTCAGATCCTTGATCCTCTTGTCGTTGTTGAGTCTTCATGTTGCATTGTTGATCCTCTTTTCATTAATCTTCCTCGAACTTGATTACTTCCATGTTGATGCTATAAAGTCTTTCACATTGTAGAGTAATCCTCTTCATTGGTCCTTTTCACATTGTGAAGTCCTTGATGTTTATCCTTCATGTCTCCTTGAATGTTCATCCTTCGCATTGTACATTATTGAAGTTCCTAGCCATGATTCCTGAAAAGATAAAACACCACAAATCGCTAATTTTGTAAATATAAACATATGCTAATCCTCAAATAAAATGCAAGTGAATTAAAATAAACATTGAAAAATGTGAAACTTGCACTTTCTCTTGCACACTAGGGTGGGATTAGGACTTGGTCATGGATTACTTGAAATTGATTCACTTCCTTTACTTGTCTCCTTGTATGATTTGATGAATTCATCTTGAAGGATTTTCACTTGATGCTGCTCTTGATTAGTTCCTTCCTCTGCTTGTCAATACTTAGAATTGATGGAGGAAAATGATTGCTCTTGTGTTTTGGTTGAGCTGACTTATCTTTCCTTGTTTTCGATGTTACCTATGCATACTTGGGCACAAAAATGAAGGGGAGAAGGAAGTTCTCCTTTAGCGCATTTCCACACCCTTCAAGAATTGTTGTGGGCACGATTTCATGTATGCCAAGGAGTTTTTAGGGCGTGATTTCATCATGAGGTAGGAAATTGTTTAATTTTTTAGGGTGGGATTGCACCTATCTCATGGAATAGCACCCTATGCTTAATGTTTTTCCTTGAGCACATTTTCATGATGTAGAAAGAAATTTCCTTAGATGGAGCACAATTGAGACATTTGGAAGTAATTCATATCCTTGGAGTGCATTTCCTATGTTGTCAAAGGAATTTTGCAAGTTGGAGAGCGCTAAATCACCAAGGAGAGGAAATTTGAGAAGTGTTGGGTGCATTTTCATCTTAGACAAGGAATTTGCAATATTTTGAAAGTTGGAGAGGGACAATTTAGACTTGAACCATGAAATATCTTATTTCCATTTCAGAATTCCTTACCCACACAAAGATGTCAAACCTCAATTTAGGAATTCCACACTTCAAGTATTGACTTATAAAAAAATTGCAACCTTATTAAGGAATTTCCCTTATTTCCTATCTTATCAAGGTTAGAAAATCCGACCTTGACAAGGAATTTTCTTGTCCAAGTATCACTTTCCTTGGAAATTTTCTCCCATTTCTTCACACTTAGCATTTTCTTCGTTTCACTTTTCCTGACAACAATTGAAAATATTTTGCAACTTCTCCTACACTTCGACAATATTTTGAATTTTGACCTTCAATCCCAATCCTGACATTTGTTCATGGATTCTAGACTCAAAATTTGAATTCCTAACTTAGTTTACCCATTCATGATTGACAAGACATCACTTCCCTCCTTAAGAGTTAGGAGACAAAACTACTAAGAAGCTATGCAAACTGAGTAAAAACACCTATGCTAACAAGAAAAAAGTGGGGCCCCATTTGCAATGGGGTGATGTGTAAAAACATCATAACAAATAGATCATGTGATTTCTTGTTATGAGATATACAATGACCTTATTGAAAAGATTGAAGATATGCAAGACAAAATAAATTTTCCTCTTTTTATGAATTTGATGGGGACAACAAAAGATTATTATGCTCCATTGCAAGAGACCATGCCTCAATCCACTACTCAAGAGGAGGAAGAATAGTCAAAAGTAGCACAGGTGGAGCCTGAAAGGGGAAGAATATGGAAGAACAAGAGGATGTCAAGGATGAGGTGATGATAGTGGAGCAAAACGAAAAATCATAACCTCAAGATGTCAAATAGGACCCCTCAATGATAGGAAAGAGTAATGCCTAAGCAACATCAACTCGAACTTTAGGCATGGACATATTTGTATTTTGCAATGATGACTCGCAATATATGAGAATGGTTGGTCCATGCAATACTGTGCAACAAATTAGATGTGATGTTGTGATAATTGCCTTGTAACCTGGGGACGTGTCCCCGACCCGAAAAACCCCGTCCCAGTCCTAGGGACGTTTTGGGTACTTGGGGACGGCCAAGGGACGTTTCCCCCCGTCCCCAAATTGCCAAGAATTTAGAGGGGACGTCCCCAAAACGAGGGGATGTCCACACGTCCCGGGGACATCCATAGATGGTTGGTATGTCCCCAATCCATCTCGGGGACGGCTGGGGATGACTGGTACGTCCCCAATCCGTCCTGGGGACGGCGAGACATCCCCACATCTAAGACTATTAAAAATTTCAAAAAAATAAAAAATGTCATATTTTCAATATTTTTTTTTTTAATTTTCTAATATGGGCCCCTATTAATTCAAATTGTTATTAAAAAAATTAAAAGGCAACATTAATTAAATTTTAAATTTATTAAAATTTAATTCATATCAAACGTTTAAAATTAATTCATATTATAAATAGAAAATGTTAAATTGTTAAATTAATTGGTAAACATTTAAAAATTTAAAATTAATAAATAATAAATTATAAATAGGAAATCAAAATAATAAAATATTAATTCATTAGTACTATTTTGATTTTCATATCGTAATTGACAATGAAACTATATGGCAGCAGTGTAGCCTTTGGGCATTTTGACATTTTGTATGTTATTTCTTTAATATCTATTATGATATGCATATTGACAATGTGAATGAATTGAAATTCTGAATTATGAATGCATAATTGCATATCGAGTATTGACAGTGTTGTATGTTCAAAATTTACATTCTAAAATGTTTTCATAGTATCATACACATGCTATATCCATGTTTTCATATGAATGTAATGTATATATGCATGCTTTATACATGTTTTCATATGAACATTTAGAATTTTCCTATATATTTTAAATTTTCCCTATATTTTATATAGCCGTCCCCTTTGCCATCCCTCGCCATGCCCAAATTTGGCAAAAACATTTGTCGTCCCGGAAACGTGTCCCGTCGTCCCCCTGTCGTCCCCGTACCGGAAAATCGGGGTAACATAGGATAATTGGTTTGTTTGGGTTTGAGTGGCACGAAAAAGAATTGCAGGGTTATCTAGAAATTCCTATGATTATGCACTCTGATTATATGGAGGACACACTCCTTTGTTCCAAGATTGATAAGAATGCTGATGGAGTTTGGGTGAGAGATGTTTATATTAGAGTAGCATTCTGTAGTGGCAAAGCAGAGTTTGAGGTTTATATGGGATCCTAGCATTCAGTTTTGTCATGCAGGTGTGGATTGCTTGAGGACAAGCAATCTTCGGGATGGGAGGATTGTGATGACCCTAATTTTAAGAGAAGGTCGGCCACCATATTTTAAATAAATAAAGAAAGAAATTAATAATGTTGGTTGAAAATTTTGTACACCTGGGAAGATGTGCAAAATTGTGGTTTCAACCACAACGTGCGAGTTAAAAACTCTCCTAATTTAAGGGAAGGCTCTCCCTTTTCTACTATTACTAACTAAACACTAATCTAACTTGGGTGGGACAACACCCTTTTCTCTTTTTTTCAGAAAAGATGATATTCTTTTCTCTTCCTAGAAAAAAAATAGCAATTAAGAAAACAAATACAACAGTTTAAAGAGCTTTAATAACAACAAGAATGTTTATGTAAAAGGAAGTGAAGTTTTTGTGAAATCTCAAAGTCTTCCGCCACTTCCCCGGGATGAGAAAATAGGAACAAAGCTCAAAGTCTTTACTTTCCACTATCTTATCTACCTTTTCAAAATGATTTAAACAAGAACAACATACAACATATAACAACACAAAGTCTGCTGATATGGTGCACTTCTGAACTATTTCAAATGGGAACAACCACAAGCACAAAGTCTTGCAACTCTTCTCATCTTTTTACACTTAACTGCACCAATTTAACCTTCACTATTTGCATCACAAAGTCTGCAAAAAATCAGGTTAAAGCTTCTTTCAACATTCTCATTACAAACTCAAGTAAATGTGCAAAAATATACCACTATGACACAAGAACACAATGGATATAAGGGCATGACTTCAACACAAAGTTTGAAACTCAAAGCCTTTTTGATATTACTTGATAAAACAATTTACAAGTATGAAGCACAGAGCCTTTATAACTGTAAATTTCTGCAGAGTTTTCTTGCTTGCTAAAAAAGATAAATATTACAATGAGCACCCTCTTGTATATATAGGAGAGGGGCTGAGAGCAAAAAGTGGGAGAAGTCTAACTAACTAAGACTTTTTCGACAACTAACTATGACTTATTCAAATCATAGTTCTATTGCTAACCAACTTGTAATTTGTTTACATGCAATTACAAGTTACAAGATTACAAGTGATAAAACTACTTGTAATTACAAGTCTCAACACTACATGTAATTTGTTAAAAAGAAAATACATAAAACAAAACTCAAATGTCATGAGACACTTCCTATTCTCTTCTATCTCTGGCCATGAAAGATCGAAATCTGTCAATTGATTTATGCAACTCATCAGAATCTGGACCCACTGTATTTCTTGCAACAACAATAGTCTTGATGATGACATCGAAATATCTAACTTTCGCTGCTCTATGTTCTTAAAGAACAATTGACATCTTATCAAGAAAGACTTGACAATTCACAAACCTATTAATTGAGGCCACTGTAAACTGTTCTGATTCCAGTTCCTGATGAAGTTTTGTCACCAACTTGGAAAGTATCAAATCTTCAGAGAGCAATTCTCCATCCTGACTTAAAATCTCACAAGACATTTTCTTAGAATTAGAGATGACATCTTTCTCCTTCTCAGTACTCATTTCAAGAGTAACCTGTACATATTTGATAAGGTCCTTAATATCCAATGATTTATTGACCATAAGCTCCTCAAATTCGATGTAAGTTTCCCTATTAGGTACCACCATATTGCTGCACAAGGTGCCCAACTTGACCTGATCCAACTCATGCCAGATCTTCAAATCTTTCTCCGTGGATTCCAAACTTTGGCCAAAAGCTTCCTGAGTTTAATTCAACTTTATTTTTGCTCCTCACACTACTCAACACGTGCAATGATTTCCTCACTACTTGCAATGATTTCCTCACTACTTGAGTACTTTGATCAACTAACTAATCTACCTAAGAATCAACCACCTTGGCCTTTTGAGCAGCTTTCTCTAATTGGTTGATGGACTCTTCAGAAGTAGAGGAGGTTAAGGGATCAACCTTTTCTGAAGAATTAATGATCTTTTGGATCATCGAGATGAGCTGCGCATTCTTCTCCTTGAGTTTATCTTTCTTTGCCAGAAGCTCATCATAACTTGAACTAATGAGGCCACCGAATATTGAGCATCATGCATAATTCCAGCATGCGTCTATTTTCCTAGTTCCACTCTTGTGAGCTTGTAATCAGATAGCTGCATTTCTTCTGACGGTTTCTCACCTAGAGGTTCTACCACTTTTTCATACTTCATCTTATTGCTATCCACAACCACATGTGAGATTGTCTTTGCCTTCTTAGCAGCTCTTGGCTTAGGCTTCCTAAGCCGCTGAAAATCAAATATATCAGGAAAAATCTCTTGGTTCTTCCTTTTTGGAGTGATTGAAATCAAGCATGGGGGTAAATCTAATGAGTTCATTATTGTATCAACAACTGTGGTTTGTGAAGAAACATGGTCTACTTGTACCACAGTTGTCACTGCAGGAGAAGCCTCAGTCTGGACAGGGACAAGTGTTTGCTCAGACGACAAATCATGGCAGGCTTCAGACATGAAGTTATCAAAGCTTACAATAGAAGTATCAATTTTGGGGATTGATATACTAGATAGGATGGCATACGAAGGATTTACATCAAAGATGCTCTCCAAGTTGCCATGAGAAGTATCTGCAATTGGTGATGATACAATTGTGCAGGTAGATGTACTTGGCATAACATGATCCACATGGACTGTAGAAAAAGAATCCAGATTTGAGTCAATTGGAGACATAGGTACATCCAATGACAATTGAGGAATGATTGTGTGAGGAGAATTTGAGTCCATAGTAGGAGGGGATCTTGTTGTATTCTCCTCGTGCGCTTCATCTTCAGGGTCAATGACATGGATTTACACTTGAGGTTTCTCTTTCCCTTTTAGTGACACCTCTTGTGGAGGGATAACTAAGACTCTACTCACCCTTATCTTGATCTTGGTGCCTGAGGAAGAAGCACCTTCTTTGGATTTGACTCTAACTTTGGACCTATGCCCAACTGGTCCTGCTGAATCACTTTCTACCCCCACCTTGATCTTGATGGTCTTGATGTTATTGTTCTTTAGCCAAGCATTGGTGTTAGCAAGGATGGGCTGAAACCTGTCTAAGATAGAGGTACACTCCTTCTGTGACCACTGAGGAGATGGAAGAGGAGCCTCAGCAACCCTTTGTTCTATATATTCTGGATCAAGAGTTTTCCTGTCATCAATCATTCCTTCTGGAATCTTGGTTAGATCTAGATCCACAATTTGCTCCAAGGTGAGCCTATTGTAGTCCATTCTTCTAACATCTTCTGTGTGAAGATCAACCCATAAATCCTCAAGGCGATGAACATGGGTGAAGGCTCTCCTGATCTTGTCTTTCATCCCTCAATATTCAAAATCTTTCCTTGCCTTGAACTTCTTCAACTTAATTTCTTAATGTTTTGTCTCCATTGCTTTGGCTCTTGTTGAAGTTGTCAAGGAATAACGGCCAATCTGCAATGGATTGTGTGAGGATATATTGATGCCTAACTTATGATTGGCTAACTGAACTGCATGAACTATCATCAGCTACCTAGCTAACTCCATCAGGATGATCTTGTTCAGTAGGATATTTGGGTAGCATGTATGGCTGATCTTCAAAACATCCAACTTTCATGTAAGAAACATTGGAAACTATAGGATTAAGCATCCATACTCATTCACCTTCTTCCAAGATAACTCAGATACTCTATTGTTCTTGAGTGTTTTATCGAATAAGCACATGAAATGGCCAAAGAAGGCATCTTGCAACCTCTTGTAATGGATCCTACTAGGTCTCAAAGTGTAATGTCCATTCTGAACAGTAATCAACTTAGTTGACCGTTAGCCTATTTCAGAGGCCCATAGGCTAGTCGGCAAGCAAAAATTAGGGTTTCCTACCTCTGGGAGGATGTTTCAACATTTTTGGTGGCTTGCATGTTGAAGTTTGTCAGTTTGGGTTCTGGATTCCTTCCGGGTTTTCAGAAAGCTTCACAATGATGGTACATGCATAGCAAGCAATGGAGTTTGACAAACTTACTATTTTTAGTAGGTGGAGGCGAGGACAGTTTATTTCTCTGGGTTTTTCTGGGTTTACAGAGAGCTTCGTGATGGTGTAACCTGCAAATGAATCTGAAGACTTTTCTGGACTTACTATTTTTAGTAAGTTGCGATGGCTGCTCAGAATGTGGTAACAATCACTTTGGAAACACTTACTATTTTTAGCAAGTACTATTTTTAGTAGGGGTTCAGCCAGTTAGTTCAGATGTCTATTTCCGGCAGGTCAGTTTGAGCAGTTTGTCTTCCAACATTTTTGGAGCTTTTTTTGGCAAGTTAAGTATTTGTTGAAACATGGTGTTTTAAATTAAATAATAACTTAAGGCAAAGGTTGGACGATTTATTTAAGGGGGATTGCTTAAGTTATATTGATATCTAAAATCATTTCCTTAATTATATGTTTGGCGATTCTTGGTTGAGGAAAATATTTTATAAGTGAATTATTGTTAAGGCAAGATAGACGCCTTAGGAGGAAAATAAGATAATTTTATGATATAATTCACTTTATTCTATGGATGCCATAATACACTTTATTAATGTATTTTTTATAAAGTGTATTTGCCACCATGTGATGGGTGATTTTGGGAAAAATGAAATGAAATGCAAATTAAGAAAATTGGAATGTTGTTGTTCAATCCCACATTGGAGGGAAAAGAAGTTCGATTTGAGGAGGAAGTTATAAATATGTGCCTTGGCCTTCATTTGAGACTATCTGTGTTTATTTGCAATGAAGTGTTGCCAAATTCAGGGTGATTGCTTCGAGGAAAGCATACCTCCTAGCTGGTTCTTGTCTTCTTGCTTGAAAGATAGCAACTAGTTGAGATTGTGAGACTGTTCTTCATCCTGAAGAATAGATGGTGTTCATTGATGTAGTAACATTTTTTGTTTACTGATGTGTTTTGGGTGTTTTGTGAGTTTTCAGGTTGCTGGTCGGTTGTAGAGCTGAAGTGGTTTTCTTATCATAAGTCTATGGGTGAATCTTTGTGGCTTTTGGGTATTCTCTCTTTATTTTCCTAGGCCTTAGGCAGTTCTATATGCCAGTTCCCAGAGTTTAATTTGGAGAATGAATTTTATAATGCAAATCGCCCTCATGCCCAGGCCGTACCATGTTGGAGTTGCCTAGAAATGCACGCATAAATGGTTTGAGTGAGTTTGCTGCTGTTTGTTGGTCTTAGTCTGGTCATTTTCTTCCTAGAAATCATTTGCAATCAGTTTCGAGTCTTTCCCTTGGGTTTTGGAGGAGTTGTGTGCATTTTAGTGTGATTAGAAGTTGCTGGTCTGTGTTATGCAGCTTGTTGGAAAAGTATATCAGATTTTGAAATTTGGAGTGTGAGGTTGTTTTTTGGGGATAGTTGGTCTTTGTAGCTTGTGGAGTGCATTAAACAATTATTTTGTAGCAGTGGACAGTGATATCTTTAATTTGAAAATTCATGCTATGTAATGTAAAGCTGATTAGTAGTACTAACAACTACCTTATTTTGAATTGTATCACAAGATCCACTGAATAAGTGGAAGAGGCTGGCTTTGCTGCCTATCTTATCTTATTGTACTTCAGTCCTCCCACTGCATAAGTGGTTGAGTGATCAATTTCCTTGTTTGTAATAATTGTCCTCCCACTGCATAAGTGGTTCAATGATTTATTTCCTAGTTGTAATAATCGTCCTCCTGCTGAAAAGTGGTTGAGTGATTCTCTATTAGTTGTTTTTGCCTGCTGGACAAGCGGAAGGAGTTGACTTGCCGCTCGACATTGTAATTTCAATTGATTATTGGAGCTAACAATCCCCTATTCACCATATGCTCTCACCTTCACACATTGGGTCTTGGTGATCAGAAAGTGGAAGGGTTCTCTTTCAGCAGCATTGAGTTTATATTTCCTAACCTTACCGGGTGTTTGTGATGTTTGAAAACTGGAAAAATTGAAAAAAAAAGGGGATATCTCACAAAGTGAGTTACTCATAATATTTCCATACCGGTACCAGCAATCTAAGTGATGCTGCTATGTACACTAAGTAGGAATTCATATAGAAGGTGAGAGTGGTAGAAACTTGTGATAGCTGCTCGCACAGGTTATCACTGATAACTTCACCTCAGAAGATATGAACTACCCTTTCCTCATGACCACAATGTATTTGTACATCTAGATCTCAAATACATTAGACTGTTTCAACCCCATTATCCTGTTGAGAAGCGTAATGTACCTTTGTTGTACCTACCTCGTCTTCCTGATAATTAGGGCTTGATCTATCCACCGAAGGTTGGATTTAGGGCCACAAAAGGATTTACGGTTTCCTGCAACATTTAGATATTTCATTTTATATGTTCCTACCTCACCTTCCTGATAATTAGGGCTTGATCTATCCACCGAAGGTTGGATTTAGGGCCACAAAAGGATTTACGGTTTCCTGCAACATTTAGATATTTCATTTTATATGTTAGCAGTAATATTAGATCAGTGGCATAATTATTGCAACACAAAATACATACACGATCCATTCTAGATTTTGAGGACTTTCCAGGTTGGCTGGGCTACACATCTAGACCTATCCCATCTCTTAGGGCTAATAGGGCCACCTGCGGATGGGCCCAGCATACCCTTGGCTTGCACTCATTATCTTGAATGTACTAACAAATAGAGGATATCAGGAAGATAATAAATACCTACAGAAAACATAGATTCATGACTATATTACTTGGTTAACATTTATCCATTATATATAAATTTGTAGGGATTAATTCATTATATTTGTGCCTAGTTGCAGAAACATGACTATCATTAATTAGTATTCCTTTTCTTTACTTATTAGTTGTGTCTGAGAATGAAAGAATTATTTTTTATTCTTCTGTCTGTCACTAAAGTGTATTTTAATGCAGCATACTAAACCTGATATTGCAGGTTACCTATCTGGTGTGAAGATTAAGTTCATTTTACCCTTTTGTACATTACAAATGTGCTTAGTTCATTTGGCAAGACATTTTTAGGCATGGAACCAATTTAGCAATTAATCTGGGCGACTAGTTAAATTATATTCATTACTGTTATATGAGGAATGAAAGCAGATTTAATACAACTTGCATAGAGACATACTTCATCATTTCGACATTTAAGCGGATTGGCCTGGGGATGTACCAGCTTGCTGGCAATGGGGAGGGATGCTTACTAGGCGCTGGTTCTTCATCGCTGGGAAGAACTGTTGTTTATAACTAGGTAAGAAGGGTTCGGATTGCCTTAAGGCAACATCCGAACCCATCTAGGACTGGGTCCTATCCTAGAAAGGGTAACGTGCCCCCAAGACAGGACCAGCCCCATTTCTCCACCCCACAATTAAATCAAATTGGCGTCAAAATCCATTAAGGCCGACTTAGGAGTTATATGGGTTAAGAGCTCATATAAATAAAGATCAAATGCAAACTCAAATCAATCATTCCTCATGCAATCAGCGAAATAACTCTGCAATTAAAGGTGCGAAATATAGAAGAGGACTGTGCGAAATATAGAAGAGGAATGTGCGAATTAGTTCAAGAAGATAGAAGGCATTTGGTATTCCTTGATGCAGACTTGGTGTAATTAGAAGGGGCAGATCTGATATGTTAAAAGGGAGCAGGTCTGAAGAGTCAAGCTAAGTATTGTATTGATACAGTTAAGATTAAATACATAATCTGACCTGTGGGTCTTTAGTGCTGGGTTTATCCTCCTTGGAGGTTTTCCCAAGGTATTTGTGTTGGTCTCTTGCTCTCTTGTTTTCATTCTTGCATTTACTTGATTATGGTCTACTTAATGTTAGCAAATAATTAAATGCTCCAAAGCTGATTACTGAACTAGGTCACAAATTTAACAAGAACCAACGACTAGCCTTTTCACATCATCTGCTGACTGATGTGTTCCCTGGGCAGTCCTCATGGTTGTCTAGGCATCATAAATTATGAAAACTGAAATAAATATTATTACTGAGTAACAAAGTTACTTGTTGGATGCTTCTCCTTGCCCGTCTCTCCTTGTCACCTCCTCTCCCGTGTTTCCTTGGGGTGCGGGTTTATACCTCTTTGAAACCACACGATTCCCCTTGAAACATGGCGTCTATTCTGGAGGTGGCTTGGGAATGGACGCGTCCTTTCATCACTCCCACTAGTTAAGATAAAATGTATTTTAAGCGGTAAAAATAATTGATGTATTGAAAATATATATATTTATTTACATGTATTATTTAATGTTTCTAATCATTGCTTGCTGTCTACACGAGAATATGACAAGAAGTGTGATCATATCATTGACTTCCTCAATGAAATCAAATCGATACAATTTGGGCCATCTAGAAAAACAAGTCCTAGGAGTCTTGAGCCATCTAGAAAAACAGGTCCTAGGAGTCTTGAGCCATTTGGAGTTGATATGTCTTATGCAATCTGACCTCTTTTGGTTGTAATGATCCAGAGCACTCTTCATAGAGATATCCGTATACATCGGGGCAGCAGGAACCTTGAAGATCTTGTCAATAGTCTCTGCATCCAATCTAATAATGATATTGCCATCATCATCTTTGATTGTTCTAGATCCACTATCAAAATGAGCGGCACAGGCAAGCACAAATTCTGGTTCCAAGGCAGTCATTGGGAAAGTGGAAACCAAATGGATGTGACTATTTAGGAGCAACTGCATGCCATGGCTTGGTGATCCCTCTACTCTTTCGAGAAATTCAGACATGTCAACATGTTTGATCTTTGTATCCTTAATCTCATCCATCGGAGAGCTCACTTGAGAAGGAGCAATCTCATTCTAATACTTATCATACTTGTATTTCATCTTCTTATTGGAAGGAGATGCCAACTCTTCTGTCATCGATCAGGAATCTGCAACACTGTGATGGAAACTCCAAAGCGTGAGAACATGTTTAGAAGCTATCGGAGATGCCATAACACTTGCTTGGAAAATCAATACTCAACCCTAGACTTATTTGAATATTTATCATGAAGGAGGAAAGAATGGAAAAGCTTGAACAATGCTTAATGGATAAGGCTTTGACAAGGACAGCATTGCGGATCTTGAAAAACAGGATGCAAGTGGATGTCAGCGAACTTGGCGTATGCAGACTCAGAAAGGTAAAATGACTAATGAAATGATATGAAAATTTCATACTTCACACTTGTAATTGGGTCCTGGAGACCCAATTGCAAGTGAACATAATTTGCAAATGAGTGGTAATGAAAAGCTTGCAATTGGGTCTTCAAGACCCAATGACAAGTAATGGCTTGTAATTCAACTTTAGAGATGTACATTGCAAGTGAATGCGATTGCAATTGGGAAGATGGAAATAATGGAAACTTGCAATCAATAGGAAAACATTCTAATATTTACACTTGCAGTTGGGTCTTAGAGGTCCGAATGCAAGCAAATGTGACTGGCATTTACAAGGGAAAGATATTGATAAGGTTGCAATCGGATCTCTAGGACCTGACTACAAGTGATCATGGTGAAAGTCAAATGACAAACTTACAATCGAATCTTAAAGGTCTGAATGCAAGCTTTCATGACTACAAATTGATGGGAGGAAAAGACTTGCAATCAGGTTTGAAATACCCGACTGCAAGTAAATGATTCGTAGGCACAAAAGGGAAATGCAAATAGCATACGAAGTTGCGAGATCCGACTACAAGAAAGCGCACGAGGAAATGCATGGGCGTCGCTAGAAATGCATAAGAAAAACATGCGCATACATGGATGGAACAAGGAGACTTGCAAGAAGAAAATCATGGCTTTCAAATACATTGTTTGAATGCTGAAACCCTATTGCACAAAGCGATTAAAAACACGCAAAAGTAAAGAACATGTCTAAGCACACTCGCAAAGAAAAAAAGACTAACAAGAAAAGAAAAAACATTGAAGAACATGCCTAGAAAGATGGAAATAGCCTAGCTCTCAAATACAACTTACAACTTCAAAGAACTAAAAGAAACCTAAAATGGTCTCCCCAAGGGCTCATATAGGTGATTTGGAAAGAAGACTCCTATAATGCAATCACTGCATCACTAATGTAACTCCTCCCAAGAATATGGGCTTGAGAAGCACCAACGCAAGCAAGGGAAAACGCATTACTCTTTCCGCTTCTTACAAAATGAACTTATAGTCGAGTTCTAAACCCTTGACTACAAGTAAATAAATAACATTGCTTACTTTCGCAAGAAACCACTTGTGATTGGGTCTTCAACCCCCGAATACAAGTAAGTGTTAACATGAAAACAATAGATCAACTTGTAATCGAGTTCCAAACCCTCGACTACAAGCGAAAAATGTTATTTAAAAACAACCAATCCACTTGTAATCGGGTCTGCAAGACCCAATTACAAGTTAATATTTTAACTTGCAATGCTATCACAAAGTTCCCACCACTTGCAAATAGTGACCTAAAACCCGAAATTATACAAAAGGGAGAGAAAAACATAATAAAAAATGACTAAAAACTTGGACAAGAACGATAAAACACACATACAAGACTAGAAGAACAAATGAAGAGATTTAGCATCATAAAATGCGTCTTTGAGATGAAAACTATGAATTTTAGGGAAAAATTCATAGGGGTTGTCCTATTTTTGAAATTTCAAAAATGAGGACAAGAAGTAAATAAAATTATTAAATAGTTGCTGGGGGCCGACTATGGTAATGATAATTGTTAAAACATGTGCATTGTCGACTAGGCCAACCTGCCCTAACATGTTGTGGTGGATATATTTTCCTCGGGCTGACTTGAGGAGGGAATTTGATATATATATAGGTAGCTCACTTGAAGAAGGCATTCAAGATCATTTTGCAAAGAATGGCATTACACGAATGCTTTGACTGTTGAGACAAAAAACCTCAGTAGAATTTTTTAGGTGGGACAACAACCCTACCTAATTCTACTTCTTACACAGCTCTGAGCCTGTTCGCCATTTAAAGTAGAGTTACTTGCAGGTTTGAGTGTGGCATACTAGATGCTAAGATCATTAAGTGCTGGGAGAATCACATATTAGAAATAAGGGCGCAATTAATTGGGAGACACTAGCTGACTGTCTTCCTTTGCTATGCATCTCATTGACACCAGCAAAGAAAGGGAATAATGTGATTGTGAAGCCGCCATTGGGGAGTTTTGTGCAGTAAGGCACATTGTTCTGGGAGCTTCATTGTGGTTCTAAGGACAAATGCATGGTTTGGAATATTGGAGGAATATTGAGCCTTGCTCTAAGTCATCTTTCTCTTGGGTAATCCAAGGAAAGGACAACTAATGCATAGTTAAGCCTCATGGCTTGAGTTGGGGACATTACAAAAAAATTGGATTTCATTGTTCCTATCACACGAGAATGTGATGCATTAGGAGAAGGAATTAGAGTCATGCTAATGCAGAACAATCACTTGATTGCTTTTGAGAGTTGAAAACTGATAGAGGTGGAAGGATGGTTCTCCATCTATGATAAGGAATGATGGCCATCATGCACGCATTGGTCAAATTTAGGCAATACTTGGTGGGTGTATAAATTGTGATCAAAACTGATCACAACATTTTGAGATATTTTCTCGATTAGAAGGATCTAAATGTGGTAGCAAAAGTGTGAGCAAACTCCAAGAATGTGATTTTGATATTGATTATGTCAAAAGGAAAGAAGAATGTTGAGGTTATTGCACAATCTAGAAGGCCAAATATGTGTTCCATGTCTTAGATCTTGTAGATTGGAAGAATGAAATCATAATAGAGTATACATGTGCTCACAATTGATGTATTGGAAGGGAAATTGTTGGATTACAATTACATTGTCTATAATGAACTCATTCTCTACAAGGAAAGAGTGTACTTCGCACCAAAATCAAGGTTGAAGGGAAAGATTTTGAAGGTAGTTCACGATACTCTCTTGGTGGGCCACCTTGGGTATTTCAAAAACTACAAATAGATTAGGGAAAGGTTCACATGGAAGAGACTTGAGGATGATGTCCTTACCCATATCAAAGAATGCGTCATTTGTAAAGGAAAAAATGGAAACAACATTTGTAGTCAGTCTTTTGCAACCCTTACCCATCTCGGAGCAGAAATGGAAATTTTTTTCGATGGATTTCATTATGGGACTTCTTAAAGTCCAAGGTTAAGGATTGTCTATATATTGTTGTGGATAGAATAATGGAGAAGGTGCATTTCTTTGCTATCTCTTCAAATTTTAAGGCACCACAAATGGCTAATCTGTTCTTAAAGGAAGTAATAAAACTCCATTGACTACCCAAAGCATCATGAGTGATAGAGACAATTGCTTCATGAGCTTGTTTTGGTAAGATCTCTTTTGTTTAGCAGGAATTGAGCTCAACCCCAGCACCGACTATCACCCACAAACATATGGTCAGGCTAGGATTATGAACAAATGGGTGGAAGGTTATTTGAAAAATTATATTGCTGATTAGTAGAAGACTTGGATCAAGTGGCTCTACGTGGGGGAGCACTATTACAACACCACCTATCACATGTTAATCAAGATGACATTGCTCATGGTTTTGTATAGGTATGAATCTCAAAGCTTCATTGATCTCATTTCAGTGGGTAAGAAAGTATTGCGAGCAAGTGATGTGATCAAACAAAGTCAAGACATTTTGAAACCACTCAAGAATAATCTCCAACAAGATGAAAACCAATAGATGTATCTAGAGCATCATAGAATTGAGAGAACATTTGAGATCAGAGACATGGTTTTGGTAAGATTGCAGCCTGTTGTGACGTTTTCACACATCGCCCCATTGCAAATGGGGACCCATGTTTTTTGCTTTTTAGGGTTTGTTCTTTAGGTTTTTTTTAGGGTTTTGTTAGCTAGCCTTTGCATTTTGAACGTCGCCCAGGGGATCACATGGATAAGTAAGTCCGGCTTGAGTGAGGTTCTGATCCTGAAATTTGGCTAAGTCTGGAATGTCCTGATCCTGAAATTTGGCTAAGTCTGGAATGTCCTGATCCTGAATTTGACTAAGTCTGGAAACTGAAAAAACCTCCAAAAACTAGATTTTGCAATATAACTCCTGGAGGTCTGAAACCACTCTCAAACATCCTGAAAGTATATATGGAGGTTCTGATCCTGAAATTTGGCTAAGTCTGGAATGTCCTGATCCTGAATTTGACTAAGTCTGGAAACTGAAAAAACCTCCAAAAACTAGATTTTGCAATATAACTCCTGGAGGTCTGAAACCACTCTCAAACATCCTGAAAGTATATATGGAATATAACTTAAAGTGTTATATTCCATAAAAATTATCCTGATAGAGAGTGCGAAAAGTCAAATTTCGCTCGTGTCCTTCTCCAAGGGTCCAGAGCGAAAAGCGCTCCTGTCCCTCTCCAAGGGACCAAGGCGAATCGCTCGTGTCCCTCACCAAGGGACCAGAGCGAAAATGCTTAGTTGAGCCATTCCTGACCTTGTTTGGACGAATCGAGACATCAAAGGCATGGTGAAGGACGAAATGAGCATGATAGAGCATCCAGACTTGATCAAAAACAATGAAATGATGAAGTTTTTGCCTAGAGGGTCAAATTCGCTCCTGTCCCTCACTGAAGGACCAGAGCGAAATTCTTCATAAGGTACGATCTGGGCAAAGATCAAGTCAAGTTTATGTTTGAAGGCAAGAAAGGATATGAATTGAACCCATTGAAGACAAATTGAAGATTATCAAACATCAACAAGGGACTTAAAAATCTAATATCGCTCCTGTCCCTCAGGCAAGGACCAGAGTGATTTTTACTTTAGATGGTTTTCTTGCCAAGTTACAATCAATCCCAGGGCATGGATGAATGAAAGGAGGTACAACGGATCCGTTGAAGATAATTTGCGAAGATGATAAAGTGAGATGAAGCCCACAAGAGCAAAATCGCTCCTGTCCCTCTCCAAGGGACCAGGGCGATATGATGATTATATTGCCTCTTCTTCAAATTCAAATCACTCCAAGGCGAAGAACAAGGTGCCAAGGACGTTTCGAAGCATCTCCATCAAGCACAAAGTTACAAGGATCGCCACATTGAGGGATTTGCTCTAAAATATCCTAATTCGCTCCTGTCCCTCAGGAAGGGACCAGAGCGAAAATTGCATAAAGGCATAGATTTCGAAAGTTAAACAAGCATCAAGCCACCAAGAGGAATCAAGGGACGTCATTTCACGCATTGAAGGTAATGGCAAGTTGAAGAACGCTAGAACAAACTCAAAACCTTGAGGATCGCTCCTGTCCCTCTCCAAGGGACCAGAGCGATGTTTATTATATTGGCCAATTCATGCAAAAATCACGTGAGGTCAAGGTTTTGCAAGGTCGTATGAGGTCCAAGGCGTCTTAACAAGGTGATATGCAAAGCTGTCGAACGTCAAAGTATACCAATTTGTGCAAGGAACTCATATCGCTCCTGTCCTTTGGACAAGGACCAAGGCGATTTTCATCAAAACACTCATGTCCCGTCAAAACCAAGACAAGGCAAGGATAGGCAAGGTCAAGGACGTCCTTTGGAAGATAATGAACGAGGAACAAAGGTTGAAAGGTGGCAAATCCTAGCTAGAACATATGGATCGCTCCTGTCCCTCTCCAAGGGACCAGGGCGATATCACATCTTAAAGACATTCCTTCGCACAAACAAGTCAATCAAACTTGAAGGACCCAGCTAAAATGCCGATTTGAACGTAAGGATCAAGATTTTGAACGTAAAAAATGCAAGGATCAAGACCAAATTGATGGATCGCTCCTGTCCCTCAGTCAGGGACCAGGGCGATGAGGTACGTATTATTTCATTTTCAAAAATTTGGTGCTCAAACACATTTCTTTAAATTTATTTTAAATGCTAAAATCGATGGATTGCAAATTTAATTAAAAATGGCATTTAAAATTTGCGCTTGATATTTATTAATTATTTTTGCCTTATAAAAATCGAAATTTATTAATTTAAATAATAAAGGCATTTAATAATTAATTATTAATTAATAAAAAATCAAGTGGGGCGCTTTATTTAAAATTTGTTTCATTTTACAAGGGTCGGCCTTTTAAGTTTATTTTAAATTTGTCTTATTTACCAAAGTCGGCCTAAGATCAATATGAAGGTAAGCGCCTATAAAGGGAAGGTGGTTTATTCATTTCAAATCATCATTTAACATCCTTCATTAGCATACGATCTTGGAAGGAGAAGTGCGAGTTGTGTGTTAGAGTCATTTCAAGCAAAGGAAGGCGCCAAGATCATTCAAGGGGAGGAGCGAATTTCAAAGGGAAGGTACAAGCATTATCAAAGGAGTTCGAGTTTCCACTTGAGCGAACTTGCCAAGGACATCAAAAACCACGTCAAAGATATCCTCAAGGGTGATGAATTGATAAAGGGATCGTTCATTTAAAGGAGATCACGTTGAAGCCATCTAATTTTGATTTTGCCTAGGCAAATTCCTTGTTTTGCATTCTAGAGTTAGCTCTCAACTGAGGTATGGCGATATTTGTTTTATTGATTTTGAATTTTGATCGTCATAGCCTTAAATTTTGAAATTTTGAATTCATAGCTCAATAGTCGTTTTTAGGAAATGATTAATAAAGGACTTATTATTAGGTTTCCTAAAATTTGCTCTCTAATTTATGTTATGTATTGCAAAATCATGGTACTAATTTTGAAATGTTGTGTAGGCATCAAATGGAGATCTCTTCAAGGAAAATCAAGTCGGATCCAGGACGGTCTTCGCCAGGACGGTCTTCGCCGGGACGATCAAGCCAGGACAGGGGTGACCTCTTTCAATCCAGCGTTCCAAGGCGAGGTACATCATCATCCTGCGCATCAAGGACACATGGAGTTAGGACAAGGGCTCGTTGAAGAAGCAAATAATTTTAGAAGAGTTAATCAAAGATAACTTCTCAACGCTACCAAATTGAGTATCAACCAAGTGTCAGACAAGGTGGCATCCTAGTCATCACGTCTCCAGTCAGTGTGGTCCACCGCAGCATGTCCAGATTCAATGTACCTAACTCATGGAAGGTGGCACAAACTCCGATGTACCTACTCCGGCTATCCATTGGTCGATTTTTCTAGAAGGGACATGTGTCCAAGCAATACAATTTTATCATTGGTCAAGCATTAAATGTTATGTAATGGTTGTAACAAACCCTAATTAGGGTTTTCATTGTAAAATCTTGGCCATTGATCTTGAATTGATCTAAGCCATCAAATTGTATTGTGGGCACTATATAAGCCCAGGCATTTCATTTGTAAAGGCTAATTTTATGAGCAATAAGTTAGAGATAGCATGTAAATAGTTGGAAGAGTTAGAATATAGTTGATAGAATAGCAATTAGAGTAGAATAGGAGGACAAGGCAAGAAATTGTTGCCATTGATTGTAAACAAACTCCATTTTCATTGAAGTAATGGTGAAATATGTCGTTTTCTTGCAATTTGCATGGTTTCTTGTTGAGTCTTCAATCTTAGATGGTAGATGATTAGATGAATGGAGGAAATGCGATTGATTAATGGTGGAATTCGTATATCCATACTACTAGCAGTTTGTTGATTGTAGACTTGCCTTGTGTAGTCAACTGGAATCATTCAGCCTAAGCTCAATTTCAATTTGTCGCTTCTTCATTGATATGCATCAACTTGGATGGTATCTATGCCTGCGGTGATGATTTGAACATCATAAAGCTCCCTTAGAAGATCGCACTAGTCTTGTGTAGATGTTCCATTGATGTCAAAACAAGATCTAGTTAGAGTTTCATCAAAAAATCAAGTCATTGCTCCTACATTCTTAGTATTAGGATTAGATCCTCTCTTCGCCCTTATCCTTTTTTCATTTTTTCAAATCTAAGTTAGTAAGAGCCCATGTCCCAGCAAAGCAGATCGGAAGTTCAATCACCAAATGTAAGTCCCCTTGTGATTCCAGCAAATCACATCATACCACGGCGAGCTTATCCACATGTAGAGACCCTGCCAAAAGGAACCTTGAAGTCATCCTAACTGATCCTTCATGCGAATCTTCAGCAGTTAGCGACTTTATTCAAGAGAGGATAAGATACCCTTAGGTATTTTATTCTGTGTATGATTGTGTACAAAATACACGTCAACACAGCCATGCAAGCAATCTTACTTGAAGGCAAGTGGGCTGGAAAAGATCAAACCGCATTTCTACAAGCCTTACAAAATTCTGAGAAGTATTGGCAAATTGGCTTATGAGTTGGAGCTACTAGAGAGAAGTAAGATACACAATGTTTTTCACATGTCTTGCCTCAAATAGGTGTTAGGAAAATGTATAGAACCCTTGGATGAGTTGCCTTTAATTGACGATGACGGCATACACCAAGGAATACTTGATTCAGTGGAAAGATCTTTCGATGGAGGATGCAATGTGGGAAGGCCTACACATGTTTGAATATTCGAACTTGTATTTTCTTGGGGCCAAGCAATTTTGAGTAAGGACAACTCATCATGTCTCATTTTGAGTCAACTTTAACTCTATACAAATTTGGTCTATACTTGTGTCTTCCCTGTTGCTATGTGTTTTCCCTTATTGAGAATGATTTTTCTTCCAATTCCACTCTTCCCTTCTTGTTAGACTCTAAAACTTCCGCTTACTGGCATGCCCATTGCTTGACCCCCGATTTGTCATCCTATAATTTGAGTCTTGTGATATGGTTGACCCCCAATACTTGATATTTCCTCCTATGTTTCTGTTTCCCTCCTAACTTTCCAACACGTGTCGTATTGATTCTAGTAGTTTGTTTTTGGCACAATTACTTTCAAAGTAGAATCTTTCTTGCCCATGATCACTTTTCAAATTTGAAGCTGCAAAGGTGCATTTGTGGCCGACTTATTCCGTTTTTGGAGAATATAAAAGATTGAATGTTTTCGTTTGGGATCATTATCTACACTTAATCAAATTGACTCTATTGTTTGGAGTCTTGGACTGTATCAAAGGAAGATATAGAAACTGAAAGTGAGAAGGCAAAAGTTAAAACCAAATAGTTTTCCTCAGGTTCAAACCTTTTAAGCACACAACTGAAGGAGAATGAGAGCTAGGTGCTGGATGCCTAAGGATTAAAAATTCCTTCTCACCGAGCTTCCAGGTTGCCTCCAATAACAATAAAAGAAATGAAGTTCAGAATGAAGATATGAAAGTCTGAAATTGGGTTAGAATGGGTGTTGTTAGAAGCAAGGTTTTAACAATCAGAAGATGAACTAGTCATAGAAATGATCAACTTCAAAGCTCAAGGTGGAGTGAAATAACTCCTACATGGGAAACAAGTACAATAAAATTAATCGCAAGTGTTGGGATTATAAACAAACTGCAAAATAGACCTCCTAAAACATATATTTTCCAAAATTGTAAAAGGTATCGATGTCAAGTTCCAATAACTAAAATGAGGGGCTGATCATTTGAGGAATATGATTGCATCTTAAAGCCACTTCGAGGATTGAAGTCAATACCAAATTACCAAACCTTCTAATCTGCATAATGGAGAATATATCTACCAAATGGAATCCAGTTGTCATTGATTGCTATTCGGAGTCCAGACTGGAGCTTTGGCCTCAGCAAAATTATCATTCAACTCCTCATATTCTGATGACAATTGTAAGTGATCTCCCTTGCTTATCTCTGGAAATGCCACCATTGCCTACAGCTAACAAGGTCCCTTAAATGCACCATGAAAATTAAATTTTTTTCTTCAATTAGTGGGGATTATTGCTTGATCAACAGTAACTTTTCCCAACCAGAAACTTCTCCTTTATTTTCAAAGAGATCTTTGAGAATGGAGACCAACTCCAAAGAGTTCTCAGCATGGGGCATCACAGAATGTTTTGTTGGTTTTATTCTTCAAAGAATCTATCAGTTAAGCTTCAATCCTGACTGTCTTTTTTTCCACAGGCAAAGCAGAATTCTGGAAAAACCCTCTGGTTTCTCTCCAAGCAAATCAGGGAAAGGCTTACCATCCAGGTAATTTTAGAGAAACAGATTTGAAAAGGTGCTCATCTAGGAAAGCAAATCTGGCAAACTGATCCAGCTAAGGTTGAACCAAGTAACAGATCATTTCCATATGGATTCAGCATAGAGGCAAAGCAAAAGCTAAAGTTCCTCCTTATCTATATAACTACCAGTCTACCACAGTTGAAGCCCTGGGAAAGGATAGATATACCCTTTAACCATAGTATTCTGAATCAAAATCTGCTTTTGTACAAGAAGCCATGAAATAAAATGACTTAAGGGGTCCTCATCCAAATGTCTTTAGCTAGGAAGGTGAAAGTATTGGTCCATGATTATTATAATTTATGACGCTCTCTGATAGTGCTGTTTCCAGACATTTGTCTTTCATTGCTTGAAAACCTGCGTTCAGAAACTTCTCCAGGATCTGTTTCCTGGTATCAACATACCAAAAGGGGATGCAAATTATCCCAGTACTAATGCTGTGACTACAGGCAGAGATTGCAACTGTGGTGAAACCTCTAGGCTAGTTTGTATCCAGTAAAAATAGAGAATCTGATATCCAAGATGTAAGCAATATAATAACTAATTAATGTAGATAATTTAATATTGAAGGTATATGCAAGACTGTTTTTACATAATTTAATATAGAAAATCTGATATCCATTGTGCAAACTAATAGTTTTTATCTCAACTCTTTAAACTTCTGTGCATTAAATATCGCAGGCATGCTAGACGCTAAACATCAAGTGTTAATCAACCGATCACAAACAAATGAAAGCCGTTGAACACCTATGCCAATATCTAATTTTTTCGACTTGCATCTTAGCTCATTTGTGCAGTATTTTTCTCCAGTCAAGTTTACGGGGCTTTGTATCTATTCCACTACTTCCAAACTTTCAAAAAGTAGCACTTCAGAATCTTGAGATTTCTGATACACGGTCAAGAGTGGAGACAAATTCAAACCAATTCACTGTTTCAGAGGGAAATACCTAAGTTGGTCAAGTGAGCTTGAGCGATGCAACAATCCCCACTTTTTCTGTTTGTGCATCTTCTCAGATTGCAAATTGTGGACAGCCTCAAATTCTATTTACATTAGGTGGTTTGTTATTGGTTCCTTCCTGTGTAATTGGAACTTTTTACAAATATTACCAAGTTTATAAATACATTGAATTTCAGTTGTAGTTAAGTTCATCTCAATTATGGTTGTTATGAATTATCTATAATATGTATGCATAATTTTAAATATATACAATGCATATAAAAAGCGTTATATATATAATTGTTAGATATGTGATTGCAAAGATGCAATTTAAGACATAAGATGAAAATGTGAATCTAAGGCGTGAAATTGTTTTGATACAGATGATGACTTTCGCGAGTTCGTCGACAAGGTCCCAAGTGATTGTATCTTTACAATAGTTGCAGATTCTTGCCACAGTGGGGGTCTAATTAAGAAGGAAAAGGAACAAATTGGAGATAGTACTAAAAATAGGAACGAGCAGAATAGGGAAGCCCAATTTGATGGGGAGCAGAAGAGAGAAGGAAGATTTGGCTTCAGAGACTTATTATCTGAAACTGTGCACGATGCTGTGCATGATGCGTTTGAGTCTCGAGGCATTCATCTACCTTCCCGACATGGGCACAAGCACCACAGTGAATATAATAAAGAAGAAACAGTGAAGGTGCTGAGGTATAGGGAAGGAGAAGCTAGAAACAGGTCTCTTCCTCTGTCTATATTGATTGAAATTCTGAAAGAGAAAACTGGTCGAGAAGATATTGATATTGGGAAAATCCGGGCAACTCTTTTTGACATTTTCAGAGAGGATGCAAGCCCCAAAGTGAAGAAGTTTGTGAAAGTTCTTGTGACCAAACTGGAGTCAAATGATGATGGTGGGTTCCTTGGGGCCATTGGAAATTTGGCTCAGCAGTTTCTGAAGCAGAAATTGGAAGACAGTGGCGATAGTTCTGGGTATTTAGAGCCGGCATTGCAGGAAAATGTTTCCAGCACCCATGAAGTGTATGCTGGATCTACTAAGAATAGGGTTCAAGATATGGGAATGTTGATCAGTGGTTGCCAATCTGATCAAACTTCTGCTGATGCAAATCCTACTGGAAACCCAAATAATGCATATGGAGCTTTAAGTAATGCGATTCAAGCAATCCTTTCTGAGCATTATGTTCCCATGGCAAACCGTGAGCTAGTGATGAGAGCTCGGAAGATGCTCTCAGACCAAGGTTTTACACAGCGCCCAGGTCTCTACTGTAGTGATTGGCATGCAGATGCCCCCTTCATTTGTTGATTTAAAAATCATGACTCAATCATTTGAGCGTATAAAGTTATAAACCATAGCTTCTGCATAAGTGTGACTTTGCAATATGTGTTCTGATAGTGGTTTCATTAGTAAATCGTATAGGGCCCATGAGGACAACTTATAGGCATTTTTTGAGTTCCTGTGGATTAAATGCCTTAGCGGTTCCTGAAAGACAATATAAATAGTTCCATTTAAACCATTTTATTTTTGATTGCTGACTCACTATCTGGTCTAGTCTGTAGTCTTTCTAAAAACTTTTGTTAGTGTTAAAAAAATGAACATTTCCAAAGGGATTGCAATTACTGAACTGCATTCACGTTTTATGGAATGGTCAAGGCATGTGCTGCTTTCTTCTCAAAATTCCGTGCTCCTGGCTTTTGTCTTAGCAATCTTTTCCATGCATATAAATCCAAAGACAATTGATTGGGAAACACCAAAATTCAAACAATACCTGAATTTTTCAACATATCTGGATTCTATAAGAGTACTTGCCAAAATTAAATATAGAAAGCAAAATTACACTGAAATGAAACGTTTATTATCTATTGGAAAAAGATTTAACACCCCCTTTAATGTTTTTCATAACTGCTAAGATAGATATATTGATGAGAACACTTTAATATCATTTATGGTCTTTTGGATTATAGTGTAGAACATATAATCCCAACCAAAAGTTGAGATGTGCAATTGCAATGATATAAAGTAGAATTTGCAGTGACTGATATTAATTAGAATGTGAATGAAAACTTCCAAATAAACAATAAAGTGAGAGACTTTTTTTTTGGGTGATGGAAGATTGTTTTTACAATTTGAGATGCTCTTGTATTAGACACTCAATGTTATTTGAAAAGTGAGTCCCTTGTTTTCAAGTGGCTAAAGGGAAACCAAGTCCGGCTACCTCAACCTTTAAAGTCTATGATGGGACTTCATCACGACTTCCTTTCCTTTTTGCCAAATACTCGTATTATTTGTTCCTTCTACTTCCCCAATCCTATTATCTAGAATTGCCTCAATCTTCTTGTTGCGTTGTTGTGGCATTTGATTGTTCTATTGTACTTCCAAGCTACTATCTATAGACTTTCCTTAATGATACTAATACAAATTCATATTATTGAATGCTAATGTTTTGTCCAATTCTTCTAGTAACTCTATTTCATATGCATTTCCTAAACCAAACTTCTTGATAATTCTGCAAGGACCAAGCTTTTTCACCTTTAGCTAATTGTATGTCCCACTTGGAAATATTTCCTTATCGTGGTACACCATTACTTCACTTCCAACCGTAAAATACTTATACTTATTTTCTCATCAACTTCGTCTTTATATCTACCATTCATCTTCTCTAAGTGACTTCTTACTTATATGCACACTTCATTCATATGTCCTACAAACTCTCTTGTTTCTGTGCTCCACTTTTTTTCATTACCAATGTCTCTCATTTGTTGATCCATTTCTTAAGTTGCTGCCATAAGCTACTGTAAATGGTGTTTCTTTTGAACTCCTATACATTGTATTATTATATGCAAACTCTACTTGTGCTAGTACCATCTCTCAATTCTCTAGTTTTTCTCTAACCAAAAATCTCAATAAATTACCCCAACTTTTTCACACGTCTTGGTTCATTGTTCTGAGTGATATGTAGAATTGAATTTCAAATTTGTCCCCATCTTCTTCCATAAGCTCTTACAAAAAGAGCAAGCAAATTTTGTATTCCCGATCCGAAATAATATTATTTCATGCTCCATACAATCCTACTACTTTCTTGAAAAATAAATCAATTACATGTACCACATCATTGTTCTTCCTATGGAATAAAATGTGCCAACTTAGAAAATTTATCCATGACTACAAATATGGAATCATGGCCTCTTTGTGTTTTAGCAAACCCAACTCAAAATCTATTTTAACATCTTCCCTAGGTTTCTCTAAAATTGGTAATGGTTAATACAGACCAACCTTTGACTACTTCACTTTGCAACCTTGAATATATGTCCTCACCTTACAAATTTGTGGCAAAAAATAACTTGCATTCACCACTGTCACTTTCTTATTTACTCCAAAATGTCTTGCTAAATTATCAAATATACTTTTCTTGAGTCAAATTTTCCCTCATTGAACTTCCTGGAATGCACAACTAATTACCCTTAAACCACATTTCATTTTGAATCAAATAGTTCAACCACTTGCTTCTATCAATGCTTATCATTTCATTAAATGCTTTCATACCTCCACACAATCAAGATCTCATACAAGTATTTCAATTCTTTAAATCCATCTATCTCTAATCTCATCTTTTGTTAGCAAATTGTCTCCTATTCAATGCATATGCAACCTAGTTTGATTTTTCATCCTATGCTTCAACAAAAAAAACTCTTTTGGCAATAAGTAATGTTTGCACTTTTTTTAGTTCTTGAATTATGAAGTAGAATTTGCAATCATAGATTGAATATCTCCTCCCTGCATCATTCAAATTTTTAATTGAAATAAGCTATTGGTTTTCCTTCTTGGCTCAACACTAACCCAATTGTATTTTTGCTTGCATCATAGTGCACCTTAATACCTTGTTAGATTATGCAATGCTAACATTGGTTGTTTTGCTATTTTTTTCTTTTTCAACTCAAAACACCTATTTTCTTTAATGTCCACTTAAACTCCTTATCTCCCCATGTTGTCTCCATTAGTGGTGTACAAGGACCACTATTTTTTTAAAGAAATTTCCTATGGAAACTTGCCAAACCATGAAAAGATCTTACCTCAACATTTGATATTGTAGGCCACTCAATAATTGCCACTCCTTTCTTTGGATCTATATTCATTTTTTGAGCTAAGATCATAGACCCAAATCATGCTAGTTCTTTCTTCATGAAGATACATTTTTTTACATTGAGCAACAAACTTCTCTTTTCTCAACATAATACTAATATGATATGCTCTAGGTGGTCATCCATAGTCTTATTTAAAATCAAGATATCATCTAGGTAAACAATCACAAACTTACCCAAATTTTAATTACTATTGCATTGAACTTCATATATATAATTGGTGCATTATTTAACCGAAAAGGCACAACCAACCATTCATAAAGTCATTTATTTGTTTTGAATGCAGATTTTTACTCGTCCCTTTCTTTGATTCTAATCTAATGATAGCAACTATTTAAATGGGTCTTAGTAAAATACTTTGCTCTACTCAAATAGTCCATGATGTCATCCATCCTTAGCAATGGGAATCTATACTTTACAATGATCTTGTTTGTTGTCTTAAAGTATGTACACATCCTCCACTCACCATATTTTTGAGGTTCTAGTATCACAAGTGCTACACATGGGCTTAAACTCTTTCTAATTAGTCATTTTACAATAAGTCCTCACTCGTTGACTCCAATTTATTTTTTGCTAGTGTCATATTGTGCACTACCTTATTTGGCAAGCTTACCCCTAGAACTAGATCCATGTGATGATATATACTTCTTACTAGTGGTAACACATCTAGCATATTATCTAATACGATATCCTTGTACTCTCTCAATAATTTTGAATTTTCCTCTTGTGACATCTCCCTCTATATCTATATGATGTTGCTTGTGGTGCCTGTAGTGTTGTATACTCAAGGAATTAATACAAAATGCATGTTCTCATGCCTCAAGTCATCCGAGAACATTCTTCCAAACACCAAACAAAATATGGGGTCCATAGAAATTTCTTTTGCTTTATTATAATTCATTTTTTAGGTTGTAATTATTTGCTCTTCCATCATGTAAGACACTTTTTTCAAATAACTATGGTCTTGTCAATAACAAATGCAACACATCCATTGACATTATGTCATAAAAACTCCATCATGATATGTACCTATCTTGAATTTGACCCAACATTTTTCTTTTACCAAAACCCTATAATCTTTTTGCAATCAAGCAATCCCATATGGTTTAAGCTATTCTAGCCTTTCCAACTTTAGCTTATCAGCCATCTCTTTAGGTACTAAATTATCTATGCTACCACTATCTATGTCCACTTTATAATACTTACCTCTTGATTTCCATATTATTTTGAACAAATTCTTTCTTTGTATTGTTCTTCCTCATAATTATGCTTGGATAAAGCTCTCTTCATAGCAATTGTTTCAATTATTTCTAATTCATCCTCAAAGCTCTCCCATCTAGCCTCTTTTGCTAGTGATTTCTTGACCTTAGTGGCATTCAAATGCTCAATTTCCTTCCCCACATTAGAAACATGCTCTCTTGAAGGGCCTCTGATCACTTCAGCCATATCTTCCTCTTACCTCTCTAATACCCATCATTTCTATCCTTGTAGTATAGATTTATTTCATCAATTTATTTGTGGTACATATTGCTTCCTCCTCCTATGTGGTACACGCTATTGCTCTTAGAATCTCTATGTATGACCTCCTATTGCCCTAGTGACATCTATCTTATTGGAACCTTATTTCTCTATCTCTTTGTTGGTGCTACCTATCCTCAATCTTTTATACTTCTTTTTTGTAGTTAGAGTTATCTAGTATGCTTCCTCTATTATTTAGTTATATAGCATACTCGATTCTTCTTGTGTTGACAATATTAAATCACTCACATATTTTTTATTTTCTCCACTCCATGGTGTCTAGAACAAATTGTCCATCTACAATATTTTTCAATGCAATCATTCATAGTCATATCGCTTTTCTTTAGATTGTGCAATTCCTTTAATAGCTCTAATTAATAATTTGCAAGATTAAACTTAGATTTTAATTTCTTTACCATCATGTCACATTTCCCAATACTAGATTTACCTTCAATTTTTCTTGCCAACTAAACTTCTTTCCACTAAATGGTGGCAAGATCCTTCAACTTAGTTTTAACAAATTTTACCATATTTGAGTTTTCAACATATTTATACTCAAAATGTTAATCTAAATCATTTATCCAATTTATCAATTCTCTAGGATTTAGTTTGCCAACATAATTTGGAATAATATACTTTAGATTTCTAACTAACAATTGATATAGCCTTCAAAATCCTTTCTTATTTCTCTTCCTCACTGTCTCTTTGCTCAGTAGGGCCAAATTCTTATTCTTTATTGCTTACATGATTTTTAAGGTTAGGGTTTCTTTTATGGTCTTCTTCAAAAGAATCCATCTAAATCGTTATAGTCTCGATTTCTTGAACATCTCTTCCATCCAACCAATGTCATTCATAGTACCATGTCCTTTTCATGACAATATCTCAAATTTGGTGTGAACTACCTTAGGTTAGTGATTTGTGCATAGTCGCTCCTAGAAGTTGCCTTACAATCAATTTTCTACTTCCAAGCTTCTTGCTGACTACCTAGATTTGGTAATTTTTTTACAACCAATTCAAGTCACACTCTCCTACTTTAAGATTCAAAACACACTTTCCCTATTTAATTTACCAACCTCATATCATGATTCATGAATCCTACCCTAGGTCAATCATCAACCCACTTGCCAATTTACTTTCTCCCATTTTTTACCAATCTTATTCTAAAAAATATCTTGACCTACTCTAATACCATTTGATGTAGTCATGGCTATAGGATCTAATGAAGGATTATCCAACCATGCAACCAAATGAATAAGCGCACAACCAAACTTAATTAAACAAAAATATCAACAAATTCTTTATTCATTCATAGTCATGATATAATTACAATATGTTATGATGGGCTTCTAGCATTCTAGGCCTTAACCATTTTATTATAAATGGGTAGATATATTCAATATTAAACATATTATTAATAAAATAGTTTATTATATCACCAAAATGATACCAAATTTGTATACAAGTGAATTAATACATCATTATTTGTGCAAATGATGATTGACAACTCATGATATCAAACTTAATCAAGGTGATCATTCTCTTTCACAATAAATTGCTGATAAAATATTGCAATTGATAAATAAAATCAATATAATTGAGAATCACATACTCTTCTCAAAGTTTGTACTTCATTGTGTGTGTGTGTGTGTGTGTGTGTGTGTGTGTGCAACTTCCAACTTGTGTTGAGGCTAGTGCACCAACAACTAAACCATAATTGGGGAGGGGTGGGGGAGCAGGGGGTGAACACTTTTTCCACAAGGGATGGGTGGGAACAAAGGGCCTCTCGCTAGCATTAATCAGACTGCTAGCCCTCCTCCCAAACCAAACACCAAACTCCCCCCAGGGTTGTCTAGAGAATGAAGGCCACCTAAACAATGCAAACCACCTTAGAATAGAATAATAACCCCCCCCGCCGCCCCCAAGAATAACCACTAGACAATGCAGGTTAGTAACATTTTGCATAATGAAATATCTTTATGTTTCTCTTCTTCAGAGAGAGAGAGAGAGAGAGAGAGAGAGAGAGAGAGAGAGAGAGAGAGAGAGAGAGAGAGAGAGAGAGAGAGAGAGAGAGAAGCTCAACCCATCATAAAGTGTCTAGCAATTCAAGATTGACACACCTAAAAATATATGTGATCATGATGTAATTGACATATGCAACCTATTAAATACACACATGAAACAAATATATATGCAAAGTCCCTTTTACTCATGAAGTTACTTAAATTAATTGAAACAATCCATTACTCTAATTATTCGAATCACTGGTTTTGGCCAAACCATTTTTTATTCTTTCCTCAAGTTTAACCTAAAATCCACTTAGCACTCTTCCAATTTCATGCCATTTTTGTGAATGAGACCACATTGTTTTGTCATTGTCTTATGATTCAAGAATTAAACTTGCAAAAAAATAAACTTACATATAAAAATATTACAAGTTCTCAAAAAATTCAAAATTCATAAAATGTTTTCAATGGAAAAAAATAAAAACTGATTTTGAATGATTTGAAAGAAGATAAAAAATATTTTCAACAAATTAAGGACATGAA